>NC_090760.1:9336158-9354210 GCF_036898095.1 Palaemon carinicauda | reverse complement strand
TATCCCGAAAAGTACACTCGAAAACCACTCTCTCCAACAAATTGCAGAACCAGTGGGTTATGGTTACAAGGATTTTGGATGTCTCAAAGACTTTTCAAAGACCATCGCGGAGGATCATTCGCTCTTTGGTAGAGCGATTTAGTTTAAGCATTTACAGAGTTCTTATGATCTTGTCTAGCTTATTCTTGAACTCGTTTACCGTGTTATTGTTTACAACATCAGCTGGAAGTCTATTCCATGTATTTGCTATTTTGTATGTAAAGAAATTACCACACTGAGTGGTGTTGTATCTTTTCAATTTCAGTTTGTATCCCTTACCTCTGGACTGATTTGTGCTAAGCGTGAATAGATTGTTGTAATCTACATTTGTTATTCCTCTTAAGATTTTGAATTGTATGTAAAGAAATTACCACACAGTGTTGTATCTTTTCAATTCCAGTTTGTATCCGTTACCTCTGGACTGATTTGTGCGAAGCGTGAATAGATTGTTGTAATCTACATTTGTTATTCCTTTTAAGAATTTTGAATGTCTCTATTAACTGTCCCCTTAGTCGTCGAGCTTGTAGATCGAATAAGTTCAAACGTTCCATCCTCAGTCTATATCCAAATTGCCTTAGTGTTGGAACTAGTTTGGTGATCCTAGCTTGTACTGCTTCCAGTCTATCTAGATCCATCTGAATGCTTGGAGCCCAGAATTGGACTCCTTATTCTAGATGGGGTCTTACTAGTAATGTGTATAGCTGTAGTATAATGTCTTTGTTTTCTGTATTTGAATTTGTTTCTTACGTAACCTATTAGAGTTTGGGCTTTCTTTTCAGCTTCTATGCTCTTGACCTTGACCTAGGACTCAAAACTGAATCACTTCCACGTCTCAACATAATGATTAACCCCTGAAAGTTTCTATACTAAGTAAAATTGTGGCCAAAAAGTTGTTCTAAAACGAACAAACAGACAAATAGGGGCAAAGAAATAATCTCTTAACTTAGTAGACGGAGGTAAAAATCACATCATGAGGCCCCCCCACACAAAAAAAAAAAAAAAAAAAAAAAAAAAAAAAAAAAAACCAGAAATCACTACATCGTGACCTGAGCATCATCTACTTAACATAAACGACAACTAATATATTACATTTACCTCATTTAAAAAAAAATCACTTTGGAACTCATTTCCCAGAACTCTTACTCATTTGCGTCGTATCAACTCTTCATTTGATCTCATCATTTTCGTCCTCCTTTGCATAATGAATTTAAAACTTATTTCTGGATATGCAATGAAATCTATTCCTCTATTTAAATCGTAATGTAATCTATTTCCTATTCCCATAATGGACATGAAGGATTTAACACTACTATCGCGTAAATCCCTCGTCGGTTCATGAGGTCGCTAATTTCATCATAAAAATGAATGGACGGTCGCCAAGTTACATTAAATATTACAATGGACGTAAGCGAATCATATGTGTGTATATATATATGTGTGTATATATATATATATATATATATATATATATATATATATATATATATATACATACATATAATATATACATAAATATATTCTGTATATATAAATATATATATACATTATATATATATATAAATATATATATATATATATATATATATATATATATATATATATATATATATATATATATATACAGTATATACACACAAATATATATACATATAACATATATAAATATATAAATATATATATATACATATAATAAATATATATATACATATAATACATATATATACATACATACATACATATAATAAATATATATATATATATGCATATAATATATATATATATATATATATATATATATATATATATATATATATATATATACATATATATATATGCATATAATATATACTGTATATATATTTATATATATATATATATATATATATATATATATATATATATATATATATATATATATATATATATATACACACATATATATATACTCTTTTTTGTATAGTTTCCCATTTTATTCATTTCCCTTTTATAGAGTTTCCGTCCATCCCCTACGCAGGAACTTATAATTTCCTTTTTTTCCATCGATTTTCTCTCTTCTGCTGAACACGTGACGTGAGCTTCCTTTCTGGACCATATGTTAAAAAACCTCTCTCTCTCTCTCTCTCTCTCTCTCTCTCTCTCTCTCTCTCTCTCTCTCTCTCTCTCTCTCACACACACACACACACACACAGTACACCTATTATTATTATTATTATTATTATTATTATTATTATCATTATTATTATTATTACTAGCTAAGTTACAACCCTATTTGGAAAAGCAAGGTGCTGTAAGCCCAAGTGCTCCAACAGGGAAAATATCCCAAAGAGTAAAAGATATAAGGAAATAAATAAACTATATGAGAAATGAAGATATTGAACAAGGAAAATGAAATATTTTAAAAACATTAAAAGCATTAATTAAAACAGATATGTCATATATAAACAATAAAAAGACTCATGTCAGCCTGTTCAACATAACATTTTCTGCAAGTTTGAACTTTTGAAGTTCTACCGATTCAACTACCCGATTAGGAAGATCATTCCACAACTTGGTCACAGCTGGAATAAAACTTCTAGAATACTGTGTAGTATTGAGCCTCATGATGGAGAAGGGCTGACTATTAGAATTAACTGCATGCCTAGTATTACGAACAGGATGGAACTGTCCACGTAGATCTGAATAAAAAGTATGATCAGAATTATGAAAAAATATTATGCAACATCCATAACGAACTAATTGAACGACGGTGCTAGATATTAATATCTAAACAGGAATAAGAAATTGAATAGACCGTAAGTTCCTGTCCAACAAATTAAGATGAGAATCAGCAGCTGAAAACCAGACAGGAGAACAATACTCGAAACAAGGTAGAATGAAAGAATCAAAACACTTCTTCAGAATAGATTGATCACCGAAACTCTTAATAGACTTTCTCAATAAGCCAATTTGTTTGTGCAATTAAAGACACAGACGTTGAGAATCACACCTAAAATTCTAAAAGTCATACAAAATTAAATAAACATTATCAAGGCTGAGATCCGGATGATAAGGAGCCACTTACGAACATACTTTGATACTAGACATAATAATAATTAAGTTTGTAATTTGAGGATATTCTGGAAAAAAAAAAAAAAAAAAAAAAAAAAAAAAAAAAAAAAAAAAAAAAAAAAAAAAACTTTTTAAACGAAAATACAATGTAAATCTTAAAAGAAATAAAATAAAAAAATCTTGCGTGCTTCAATATATTTATGTCCTAGTAAAATAACTACACAGTATTATGCGAGACTGCCAAAAATAAAGAAAATAAATAAAAATCCATAGATATTTATGATTTTCTATTAAAAAACTAATTAATTCAACAATTATATACATATAAAACTAAACGATAACTAACGCATATGTTTTGTCCACTCACATTTCTTTCACAAATAAAACTTTTAAGATATATATATTTAGCAAAATCAAATATCCTAAACCTTCAGTATTAAAGAATATTACGATTTAAATCTGATGTATTTAATGATTTAGCAATTCATGCATTATTTCATTCTTCTCAAATAAAAATGTTCACATCTCGTCAAAATGTTGCGTCTTTTGGGATCAACAAAAATATGCTCCAAGTAGCAAGGGGGTTCCTCCCTCTCTCTCTCTCTCTCTCTCTCTCTCTCTCTCTCTCTCTCTCTCTCTCTCTCTCTCTCTCTCTCTCTCCTTATTCGTTTCCATCTTTATCATCCTTATCATTTCCCCTTCCTTTCACCTCCTCTACGCATTTCCTCCCACTAAAAATCTTCCTTCTTTCCTCTTCTCTTCCCTTTTACATTTTATCCTATTCTTCTATTCATTTTCGTTAATTTCACCTTCTTAATCCCCTTTTCTTCCTTTTCAATTTTCCTTTCTTTCCCAGACAGCCTCTTTCCATTCACCACCTTTTTCCATTTCCTCCAATTATCACCTCCTCATCCTACATTTCCTCTGTTTATCATCTTCCCTCCTTATCTCTTCCTTTTATCTAATGTTACAGCCTTCTCCTTAAAATGTTTAAAGGCCACTCATGAATGGCAGAGGCAAGGGACAGTGACATTGCTCTATCGAGCAGGACAATGCCTTAGAGACTGACCATATTTACATATGATCAGCGTCCAAGCCCCCTTTCTACCCAAGCTAGGACCAAGGAAGGCGAGGCAATGGCTGCTAATGACTTAGCAGATAGACCTACAGGCTCCCCCAAACCCCATATCCTTAGCTCACAGGGATAGTGAGATTGCAGTGACCAAAGAAACTGACGAGTTTAAACGGGACTCGAACACCAGTCTGGCGTTCACCAGTCAGGGACGTTACCACATCGGCCACCACAACCCTCTACTTTATCACCACCACCACCAACACATTTTCCTCCTCATTTTTCACATTTTCCTCCTCCTTTTACATATTTTCCTCCTAATTTTACAAATTTTCCACCTGATTTTACACATTTTCCTCCTCATTTTTCACATTTTCTGCCTCATTTTACGCGTTTTCCTCCTCATTTTACACATTTCCCTACACATTTTACACATTTCCCTACACATTTTACACATTTCCCTCCTCATTTTACACATTTTCCTACACATTTTACACATTTCCCTCCTCATTTTCTCCATCTACCTTCATTTCCACCTTCCCCTCATTTCCTCCACCTTATAACTGCTTCCTTTACTCCTCCTCCTACTCTTCTCTCTCTCCTCCTCCTATCTTCTTCCATATCATCTCTTCCCTACCCTTCACATCCACGCCTCACCACTACTACTTCCTCACTTCCATTTCTCCATCTCCTTCTCCTCTCTTTCTTCTCTTCCTCCTCTTTCCTTTTCATTCTTTATGCTCCACCACCATTATTACGACTACTTCTTTCAATCTATTTATCCATCTCCTTCGCCTTCTCCTCCCCACCCCTTCCTTCTACTCTTTCCTTTTTTCTTTACTTTCTGCTCCTTCACCATTATTACTACTACTACTCCTTCCAATCCATTTTTCCTCCTCCTTCTCCACCCCCCCCCCCCACCCTCCTGTTTCCTTTCGCTCTTCTTTAGGCTCCTCCACCACTATTACTACTACTGTTTCTCCCCTTCCAATCCATTGCTCAATTGTCTTCTCCTCATGCTCATCATTACCATTCCTTTTCCTTTTCTTTATGCTCCTCCACCACTATTACTACTACTCCTTCTTCCATTCCAATTCATTTCTCCATCGTCTTCACATCTTTTTATATCTCTTCTCCTCTTTCTTATCTCTACTTTTCCTTTTCTTTATGTTCCTCCACCACTATCACTACGACTGCTCCTTCTTCCAATCCATTTCTCCTCCTCCTTCTCCTCCTCCTCCTCCTCCTCCTCCTCCAAAGGCACACACACACATCACAGGCGAAGCAACGAGGGGGTAAGCGCGAGGTACATATCTTTGTGAATGGTTTCCTTTCTCAAAACATAATAGTGTTTCTTTCTTTGTTATTGTCTTTGTCCCGCTGTTTCAGGGCCCCCGGTTCTTTGATTCACCCACCCAGGGTATTGTCTCGTCCTCTGTTCACATCTAGATTATCATAATAGGTGAGGAAACCCCGTGCGCCCGGTGGGCCGCTGCAAGTCTTACTCATTTTAAATCCTTCTTTCAGTTTTTTTTTTCTATTATTGTTATTATTCTTCCATTTTTTTTGTCTTTCTGCTTTCAAAGTTCATGATTCGACTCCTCATTAGGCAGAGGCTTTTCCTTCTTTTTTTTTCTAAATGCTAATTTGTTTTTAAAAATATTTTTTATAATTTCATCTAAATTTTCTTTTTTTTATATATATTTTCTATTCTTTATTGAATCCTCATTTAGTAAAAATATGTTTTTATAATTTTATCTAAATTTTCCTTTTTTTCTTTTATTTAACTATTTTCAATTCTTTATTGAATCCTCATTTAGTAGGGTTTTCTTTTTTCAGATAAAGAAAGAGCTTTTATTAAAGCCTAATTATCTTCTTTCTTTATTATTAAATTTATCTACCACAAATTTGGTCTACTAGCTACAAAGATGAGTTTTTTAATCTATCTAAAACCGTATTAATATCAGACTATATCAAACCATATCATCATTATAATCATAATTAATATGATTATCATTACCATTATTTCGAACAGTTTAATCCAACACCTCATTAGTTACAGAACTTTCCTCAAAATTTTTTTCCAACACCAGCAAAGAACAAACTATCTTAATAAAAAAAAAAAAAAAAAAAACTAAGCTTGTACACGAGATAACATTCATTACACATAAAAAAAAACATTGTTCCCCATCTTTTGTTTTTCTTTTCTTTTTGTTTTACGACATGCCTCATTAGCCAGCGTGTGTCTTTTTTTTTTCTAACCACATTATACCACTGCACAAAAAAATTACTTTATATTTTCGTTAAGGCCTACGAGACCCTTTGAAGTCACATGTTCGTTTCCTGCGGGACGGGGCAAAATTAAAATCAAGGTCGACACCGCGAAGAAAAAATTAACTTTGACCCTTTTTTTTTTGGGGGGGGAGGTTTCTGTCTTTACACAATTCCATTCTAATGTTGGAAAGAACACGAGTGGTTTTTATACAGGGTGTCCCCAAATAATGTATACACTCTTTGGACTGTTACAACTTGTTCAATTTTTCATTATTATTATTATTATTATTATTATTATTATTATTATTATTATTATTATTATTATTATTATTATTAATTGCTAAGCTACAAACCTAGTTGGAAAAGCAGGGTGCTATAAGCCCAGGGGCCCCAACAGGGAAAATAGCTCAGTGAGGAAAGGGGAAAAAAAGGAAAATTAAATATTTTAAGAATAGCAACATTAAAATAAACATTTCCCACATAAACTATTAAAACTTTAAAAAAAACAATAAAGAGAGAAATTAGAAAGAATAGCGTGCCCGAGTATACCCTCAGGCAAGAGAACTCTAACCCAAGAAAGTGGAAGACCATGGTACAGAGGCTATGGCACTACCCAAGACTAGAGAACACTGGTTTGATTTTGGAGTGTCCTTCTCCTAGAAGAGCTGCTTACCATAGCTGAAGAGTTTCTTAAACCCTTACCAAGAGGAAAGTGGTTCAAAGAAGAGAAACAATGCACGTGAAAAAGTAAGGATACATGAGGCAATTTGAGAATAATGAAAAAAAAATCTGTTTTCCACGTTAATATCAATAAATTGAACCAATTTTAACAATCCAAAGACTGTATACATTATTTTGGGACACCCTGTACGTATATACAGCTAGAGTCATCTGTAGCCTGATCGGTAATGTCTCTGCCTGGTGTTTCCCAGTCGGGGGTCCGAGTCCCGCTCAGACTCGTTAGTGCCATTAGTGTCTGCAACCTTACCATCCTTGTGAGCTAAGGTTGAGGGGGTTTGGGGGAGCCCATAGGTCTATCTGCTGAGTCATCAGCAGCAAATGCCTGGCCCTCCCTGGTCCTAGCATGGGTGGAGAGGAGGCTTGGGCGCTGATCATATAATATATGGTCAGTCTCTAGGGCTTTGTCCTGATTGCTAGGGCAATGTCCCTCTCCCTTGCCTCTGCCATTCATGAGCGACCTTTAAACCTTTATGTTCTAGTAAATTTTTGGACTAGAGCTGTGTCCCCTATGGTCTTCATGTAGACGTTTTGTTTGTATGGCAAGAAAAAGTTTAATTACTAACTGGCTACTTTCCCTGATTCACACTGATATTAAAATACTGTAGATTGATTGATTGACTGATTTAAAGTTTTCTGGCATCCTGACATTGAAATACTGTAGATAGCGTTAACAAACTGGGAGAAATAGCTCAGTGAGGAGAGGAAATAAGGAAATAAATAAACGATGAGAAAAAATTAACAATAAATCATTCTAAAAACAGTAACAACGTCAAAACATATATGTCCTATATAAACTATTAACAACGTCAAAAACAGATATGTCGTATACAAACTATAAAAAGACTTATGTAAGACTGTTCAACATAAAAACATTTGCTGCAACTTTGAACTTTTGAAGTTCTACTGATTCAACTACCCGATTAGGATGATCATTCCACAACTTGGTCACAGCTGGAATAAAACTTCTAGAATACTGTGTAGTATTGAGCCTCATGATGGAGAAGGCCCGACTATTAGAATTAACTGCCTGCCTAGTATTACGAACACGATGGAACTGTCCAGGAAGATCTGAATGCAAAGGATGGTCCGAATTATGAAAAATCTTATGCAACATGCATAATGAACTAATTGAAGATTAATATCTAGATCAGGAATAAGAAATTTAATAGACCGTAAGTTTCTGTCCAACAAATTAAGATGAGAATAAGCAGCTGAAGACCAGACAGGAGAACAATACTCGAAACAAGGTAGAATGAAAAAATTAAAACACTTCTTCAGAATAGATTAATCACCGAAAATCTTAGAAGACTTTCTCAATAAGCCCATTTTTTTTTTAAATTGAAGAAGACACAGACCTAATGCGTTTCTCAAAAGTAAATTTCAGGTCAAAGGAAGGGGTGGCCATTGTAAATATCAATTGCATGTATAATGTGTCCTCCATTAAAATTTCATATGTCTCATCATATGAAATTTGTGTTTTTTTCCTAATTTTTCCATTCTGCTTTCGGATTTTGTACTCATTCATTTGCTTTAAAGACATTACACATGGCGGTATCTGTATATATCCAGTATATATGTATATTTATAGTTATATAATCATATAAGCATATACATAGATTCCAATATGTTATTCAAACACATATATATATATGTGTATATATATACATATATTTATATATATATATATATATATATATATATATATATATATATATATATATATATATATATATATATATATATGTACAGTATACTTATAAATATTTATATATACATATATATATATATATATACAATATATTTATAAATATTTATATACATACATACATACATACATATATATATATATACACATAATTATATATATATATATACACATATATATGTATATATATAAAAATATATTATATATATAAATAAATAAATAAATATATATATATAAATATATATATATATATATATATACATATATATAAATATATATATATATATATATATATATATATATATACACAGTATACATACATACGCTATATATGAGATTAATACATAAACTACACATAATTGCCAAGTCCTCCCGTAACTGAATCATCTCCTCAGCAAGTTTCACAAACTGCCTGGAACCAACTGATAAACTTCTTCTCTGAATAAAAAAAAAAAAAAAAAAAAAAAAAAAAAAAAAAAAAAAAAAAAAAAAAAAAACTACCGCGTGCCTATTAAAATAAAATAACAATTTGCAAATTCAATGATATTCGCAACGAGCCGACTCGAGCGGCCATCAATAACCCAATGATCATTAACAACTAAACCATCGGAGAGAAGAAAGTTATTCAGAAGAAAGTTATTATTCAGAAGAAAGTTATTCAGCCGATGAATAATTATACAGTGACGGAGGAGAAGTTGGCCGTGAAGACCTAACCCCCCTTGGAACCAGGGTTGCAAGGGTGGCCTTTTTCGGGCCAAAAACACCAAATTTGGTCTTTTTTCGTGCTAGATACCTAAATTTGGCTTTTTTTAAATTGGTTAGCCAGGGCCAAAAAACACCAAATTTGGTCTTTTTGAAATTGGTTAGCCAGGGCCAAAAAACACCAAATTTGGTCTTTTTGAAATTGGTTAGCCAGGGCCAAAAAACACCAAATTTGGCCTTTTTGAAATTGGTTAGCCAGGGCCAAAAAACACCAAATTTGGTCTTTTTGAAATTGGTTAGCCAGGGCCAAAAAACAGCAAATTTGGTCTTTTTTCGTGCTAGATACCTAAATTTGGCCTTTTTAAAATTTGTTAACCTTAAATGCTACATTTTCGGCCTTTTTCTACTATTAGGTTGGCCTTTTAAAGCTGCAGTTGATCAGACGTTGGCCTTTTCTCATTTGGAAAACCTGGCAACCCCCCTTGGAACAACAAACGCCTTCATCCCTCTCGTCTCTTAACCTGCGGGTGTCGGCGGACAGGGAGATTGGAGAATGTCCTTCCGAGTCACCGGATACGGATACCGTGTCCGCTGAAGGAGACGAATATGCGGGTGTCTTGAGGGGGAAAAGAGGGGTAGGGGTGGGGTGGGGGGAATTGAATCCCGTATGCAGAGTGACTTCAGGGGATGAATTAATGACCTGGAGTTGCATATATTTAGCAGAGCTGTCTTTGAGGGGGGGGGGTTACAGTATGAAGAAAATTGCATGGAATGCCATAATGGTTTACTTATTTTACTTATTCTATTGTTAATTTGTTCTCATCATTTAATTATTTCTTTATTTCCATTCCTCACTGGGCTATTTTTCCCTATTAGAGCCCTTGGGCTTGTAGCATCTTGCTTTTCCAACTAGGGTTGTAGCTTGGCTAGTAGTAGTAGTAGTAGTAGTAGTAGTAGTAGTAGTAGTAGTAGTAGTAGTAATAATAATAATAATAATAATAATAATAATGACGGCTGTTTTTCCGGCCCCATACAGCAGGGGAACCCCACTCTCTACAGGGCCTCCTCTGTCATTATATCTTGTCCGTTCAGAGTAGTGAAACAACAGCCAAGATTATTAAAGAAATAACAACAAATAAATTATTGATAAAAATATTTAAACAGCCAAGTTTATAGATAAAAAACAAAACAGAAACAGACAAGTTTATAGATAAAAAAACAAAACAGAAACATCCAAGTTTATTGATAGGAAACAAAATAGAAAAAGCCAAGTTTATTGATAAAAAACAAAACAGAAACAGCCAAGTTTATTGTTAAGAAATAAAACAGTAACAGCCAAAAATTATTGATAAAAAACAAAACAGAAACAGCCAAGTTTACTGATAAAAAACACCAGCCAACATTATTGATAAATAACAAAAACAACCAAAATAATAGTCAAGATTAGTGATAAAAACATTAGCCAAGGTTATTGATAAATCAACAGCCAAGAATATTGGTAAAAAAAACGAACATTATTGATAAAATAACAACCAAGATTATTGATAAAAATCAGCTCAGATTATTGATAAAAAATCAGCCAAGATTATAGATAAAAAATCAGCCAAGATCATCGATAAAAATCAGACAAGAATTTTGATAAAATATCAGCCAAGATCATTGATAAAAAACAGCCAAGATTATTGATAAAATATCAGCCAAGATCATCGATAAAAATCAGACAAGATTTTTGATAAAATATCAGCCAAGATTATTGATAAAAAACAGCCAAGATTACTGATAAAAATTCAGCTCAGATTATTGATAAAAAACAGCCAAGATTACTGATAAATATCAGCCAAGATTACTGGTAAAAACCACCCAAGATTATAGGTAAAAAATCACCCAAGGTTATTGATAAAATATCAGCCAAGATTATTGATAAAATATCAGCCAAGATCATCGATAAAAGAATTCACTTATCTTAAAAGTTGTTGTGGCCTGATTGGTAACGTCACTATCTAGTGTTTGCCAGACGGGTTCGAGTCCCACTCAGACTCGTTAGTGTCATTATTGTTTGCAACCTTACTATCCCTGTGAGCTAATTTTGGGGGGTTTGGGGGAGCCTATAGGTCTATCTGCTGAGTCATCAGCAGCCACTGCCTGGCCCTCCCTGGTCCTAGCTTGGATAGAGAGGAGGCTTGGGCGCTGATCATATAATGTATGGTCACTCTCTTGGGCATTGTCCTGATTGCTAGGGCAATGTCACTGTCCCTTACCTCTGCTATTCATGAGCGACCTTTAAACTTTTGTATTCGTGGTATCCCGTCCAAAAAAAAAAAAAAAAAAAAAAAAAAAAAAAAAAAAAAAAAAAAACTAGTTGTAGTAGACCTAACGGATATTACTGGAAAAAAAACCTTAATGAAGCACATCAATGTAAGGAGACCACAATCTCATCATACTGGTCAAAGGAAAAGAATATATGGGAGAGGGAGGGAGGGAGAGGGGGAGGGAAGAGGGAGAGCCAACGATGTGGGCGCTACATCTCAAATCTCTCAATCTTGGATCACTTTCCTTCCTGGGGCGGGGGTTAAGAATGGGGGAGCGGAAAAGGTAGGGGACAGAGATAAAAGAAAGAAAGGGTAAAAGGAAAAGGGGATGGAAAAAAAAAGGAGAAAGGAAAGATCCTAAAGAAAGGGGTTAGGGAGAGGTGGAAGATAAGTCACGCCAGGATGGCCCAGATTGAAACTGTAGACGGTGAGGTGATGGAAGGTTACGCAGACGGAATGGAAGGAACGCGGGAAGGTAGATGGGGGATGGAAGGATGGATGGAAGGATGGAGAAACTGTCGAGTTAAAAAGATTTCAAATTTACATATGCCTCCCTACCAGTAGGAATATAAAATTGCAAGGAATGATGATATAGAAAGAAAAAATGTAAAAGGTTTTATAAGATAAAAGGATGAAATGTAGAAGGTTTGCTTAGATAAAAAGAAATAATGTAGGTTTGATAAAATAAAAGGAAAAAATGTAGAAGGTTTGATAAGATAGAAAAAAGAAACGTAGAAGGTTTATTGATATAGAAGGAAAAAATGTAGAAGAATTGATAAGATAGAAAGAAGAAATGTAGAAGGTTTACTGATATAGAAGGAAAAAATGTAGAAGAATTGATAAGATAGAAAGAAGAAATGTAGAAGGTTTATTGATATAGAAGAAAAAAATGTAGAAGGTTTGATAAGGTAGTAGGAAAAATGTAGAAGGTTTGATAAGGTAGTAGGAAAAATGTAGAAGGTTTGATAAGCTAGTAGGAAAAATGTAGAAGGTTTGATGATAAAGAAGGAAAAAATGTAGAAGGTTTGCTAAGATAAAAGAGAAATAATGTAGGTTTGATAAAATAAAAGGAAAAAAATGTAGAAGGTTTGATAAGATAGAAAGAAGAAATGTAGAAGGTTTATTGATATAGAAGGAAAAAATGTAGAAGGTTTGATAAGATAGAAAGAAGAAATGTAGAAGGTTTATTGATATAGAAGGAAAAATGTAGAAGGTTTGATAAGATAGAAGGAAAAAATGTAGAAGGTTTGATAAGATAGAAAGAAAAAATTGGAAGGTTTGATAAGATAGTAGGAAAAATGTAGAAGATTTGATGATAAAGAAGGAAAAAATGTAGAAGGTTTGATAAGATAGAAAGAAAAAATGTAGAAGGTTTATTGATATAAAAGGAAAAAATGTAGAAGGTTTGATAAGATAGTAAGAATAAATGTAGAAGGTTTGATGATATAGAAGGCAAAAATGTAGAAGGTTTGATAAGGTAGTAGGAAAAATGTAGGTGGTTTGATAAGGTAGTACGAAAAATGTAGGTTTATTGATACAGAAGGAAAAAATGTAGAAGGTTTGATAAGGTAGTAGGAAAAATGTAGAAAGTTTGATAAGGTAGTAAGAAAAATATAGAAAGTTTGATAACGTAGTAGGAAAAATGTAGAAAGTTTGATAAGGTGGTAGGAAAAATGTAGAAGGTTTGATGATAAAGAAGGAAAAATGTAGAAGGTTTGATGATAAAGAAGGAAAAATGTAGAAGGTTTGCTAAGATAAAAAGAAATAATGTAGGTTAGATTAAATAAAAGGAAGAAATGTAGAAGGTTTGATAAGAGAGAAAGAAGAAATGCAGAAGGTTTATTGATATAGAAGGAAAAAATATAGAAGGTTTGATAAGATAGAAGGAAAAAATGTAAAAGGTTTGATGATATAGAAGGGAAAAAAGGTGGAAGGTTGGTGATATAGAAGGAAAAAGTGTAGGTTTGATAAGATAGAAGGAAAAATGTAGAAGGCTTGATAAGATAAAAGGAAAAATGAAGTTTTGATAATATAACAGGAAAAAATGCAAGTTTGATGATATAGAAGGAAAAAAAAGATGGAAGTTTGATGCTATAGAAGGAAAAAAAGATGAAAGTTCGATGATATAGAAGGAAAAAATTGCAAGTTTGATGATATAAGGAAAAAAAAAAGATGGAAGTTTAATGATATAGAAGGAAAAAATGATGCAATTTTGATGATATAGAAGGAAAAAACAAGGTAATTTCATGATATAGATGGAAAAAGGTGGAAGGATTGATGATATAGAAGGAAAAAGGTGGAAGGTTTGATGATATAGAAGGAAAAAAAAGAAAAAAATGTAAGTTTCATGCTATAGAAGGAAAAACGATGCAAGTTTAAAGATATAGAAGGAACAAAAACAAGGTAGTTTCATGATATAGAAGGAAAAAAGGTGGAAGGTTTGATGATATAGAAGGAAAAAAAGATGGAAGTTTGATGATATAGCAGAAAAAAGGTGGAAAGATTGATGATACAGAAGGAAAAAGCTGGAAGGTTTGATGATATAGAAGGAAAAAAAGATGGAAGTTTGATGATATAGAAGGAAAAAGGTGGAAGGTTTGATGATATAGAAGGAAAAAGGTGTAAGGACTGATGATATAGAAGGAAAAAGGTAGAAGGTTTGATGATATAGAAGGAAAAAGGTAGAAGGTTTGATGATATAGAAGGAAAAAAAGATGGAAGTTTGAAGATATAAAAGAAAAATAAATGTAAGTTTGATGATATAGAAGGAAAAAAAGATGGAAATTTGATTATATAAAAGGACAAAATGATGCAATTTTGATGATATAGAAGGAAAAAGGTGGAAGGATTGATGATATAGAAGGAAAAAGGTAGAAGGTTTGATGATATAGAAGGAAGAAAAGATGGAAGTTTGAAGATATAAAAGAAAAAAAAATGTAATTTTGATGCTATAGAAGGAAAAAAAAAGATGGAAGTTTGATGACATAGAAGGAAAAATGATGCAAGTTTAATGATATAGAAGGAAAAAAAAAGGTAGTTTCATGATATAGAAGGAAAAAATGTGGAAGGTTTGATGATATAGAAGGAAAGAAGGTGGAAGGTCTGATGATATAGAAGGAAAGAAGGTGGAAGGTCTGATGATATAGAAGGAAAAAGGTGGAAGATTTGATGATATAGAAGGAAAAAATAATGAAAATAGGTGGAAAAGTTTGATTATATAGAAGGAAAAAAAAAAGATACACAATTCTTAAGATGAATGGCTAGATGAAAACCTCAACGGAAGACCATCCTTCTAAAATAAGATAAAAAAAATAAAGACGGTTGATCATCGAGATAGATGGATACATAGAATTAGAAACTCCCCATTGAGAAGGATAAAAAAAAAGGAAGGAGATCCATAATAGGATTTTTGGAAGGATGGGATTCCACGGCTTCTGTTTGGAAGCAAGATGGGTGAGAAAAAAGGATATTCTTAGCGGGGGATTCGAGGTAATCTCAGTGGGTGGCTGAAGGATTGTGGAGGTTGAAAGGAGGATGGAATAGGGGGAGGGGGGGGTGTTGGCTTTGTAGGATCTATTCTGTATTCAATCTATTTTGTATCAACGTTAAAAGCATCGCGTCGTTAACTGATTGAAAGGCTAATGACATGTTCGCCAAAGTGAAGAGGTCTTGACAAACCTTAACGTGAAGGGGGTCTTGGGGAAGGGGGATCTTGGAGGAAGGGGGGTCTTGGAGAAGGGAGTCTTGGAAAAGGGGGTTTTGAGGAAAGGGGTCTTGGGGAAGGGAGTCTTGGAAAATGGGGTTTTGAGGAAGGGGGTCTTGGGGAAGGGGGTCTTGGAGAAGGGGGTATTGGAGATGGGGTCTTGGAAAAAGGGTCTTGGAGAAGGGGGTCTTGGAGAAGGAGGTAGTGGAGAAGGGAGTTTTGGAAGAGGGGGTTTTGAGGAAGGGGGTCTTGGGGAAGGGGGTCTTGAAGAAAGGGGTCTTGGAGAACGGGGTCGTGGAGAAGGGAGTCTTGGAAAAGAAGGTTTTGAGGAAGGGGGTCTTGGGGAAAGGGGTCATGGAGATAGGGGTCTTGGAGATAGGGGTCCTGGAGATAGGGGTCCTGGAGATGGGGTCTTGGAGAAGGGGGTTCTTGGAGAAGGGGGTCTTGGAGAAGGAGGTAGTGGAGAATGGAGTTTTGTAGAAGAGGGTCGTGGAGAAGGGGGTCTTAGGGAAGGGGGTCTTGGGGAAGGGGGTCTTGGAGAAGGGGGAGGGGGGTATGAATTAGCACCCCCCCCCCCGCCCCTACAACAGCCCATATCCTCAAATTTGCTTTAAAAAAATATATATATATATATTTGAAACGATCAGTTATTATTATTATTATTATTATTATTATTATTATTATTATTATTATTATTATTATTATTATTATTATTATTATTAGCTAAGCTACAACACTAGTTGGAAAACCAAGATGCTATAAGCCCAAGGGCTCCGACAGGGAAAAATAGTCCAGTGAGGTAAAGAAAAGGAAATAAATAAACGATCTGAGAAATAATGAACAATTAGAATAAAATATTTTATAAACAATAACAACATCAAAACAGATACTTCAGAAACAAACTATAAAAAAAAGACTTATGTTATTTGTAACTACACTAAAATGGAAATAAGGTATTGTTACCTTTGATGCCATTTAAAAACGTTCGAATCTTTCAAGAATTTTAATAGTATCAAAACGTTTTTATATCATTCTAGTATTTAATATAGTTCTTAAACTGCATTGGATTTCTTCCTCAGTATAAAAACGTTTAAATTAAAATTATTCCTCAAAAACGTTCAATGTCTTGAAAAAAATAAAATTCATCTTTCAAATATATTCTCTACATATATTTCGACTTCATTTCTTCAATACATTTAAAACACAATTAATATTTTATCTAACTTCTCTTCCTCTTGTTTTGTTAAGGTATTTATAGTTTATAAAGGAAATATTTATTTCAATGTTGTTACTGTTCCTAAGATATTCTATTTTCCCTTGTTTCCTTTCCTCACTGGGCTATTTTCCGTTTGACCCCCTGGGCTTATAGCATCCTGCTTTTCCAATTAGGGTTTTAGCTAAGCAATTAATAATAATAATAATAATAATAATAATAATAATAATAATAATAATAATAATAATAAAGTGCATCATTAAATCTGATGGTATACTCTAATATCTTTTATAATTAACATTAAATCCTCCAAGTATTAAAACACTACTCAGTTATAACTTTTTATTTTAAAATAAAAAATATGATTAAAGTTGAAAATCCTATGATTTTATATGTAACTTTCATCTATGTTAAAACCACGCAATATCCGTTAAAAGATTAAAATATATTGCAATATAACAATGGAAGAATCATTGTTCAAATATATTTATGCTTTTAATTACACAATTAAAATATCTCAAGATATCATGATTCATAAAATCTATTGGAATTGTAAATTATTTTCAACGAATAAAAGAGAGAGAGAGAGAGAGAGAGAGAGAGAGAGAGAGAGAGAGAGAGAGAGAGAGAGAGAGAGAGAGAGAGAGAGAGAGAAGAAGAAGAAGAGAGAGAGAGAGAGAGAGAGAGAGAGAGAGAGAGAGAGAGAGAGAGAGAGAGAGAGAGAGAGAGAGAGAGAAGAAGAAGAAGAAGGAGAGAGAGAGAGAGAGAGAGAGAGAGAGAGAGAGAGAGAGAGAGAGAGAGAGAGAGAGAGAGAGAGATTTACAGTACCTATAACCAACATGGGTTTGAAAAGAGCCATAAAATTCAACTATATAAATAAAAAAAAAAATAGTTAACTCGCAAATGAAAAAAAAATAATATAAATAAACATAAACAAATAAAAGACAGAAAAGGAAAAGAAAACATCAAAGGAAAATCGTTACTTCCTGAAACCACACGAAGAAGCACAAAAGGAAACAAACAAAAAGAGAAGGAAAATAGAAATGACAACATTCCATCCGGCGATTTAAATCGAGAACCCAAACAACTTCTCCAAAGCGGCGTTCAAGAGACTTCGTCCAATCGCGGCCAAAAACCGTCGCTCCAACTCAAATGTTGCAAACTGGTTGAAACTCAAATTTTGTTTTTATTTAATATTAATTATATATATGCGTGCAATATTGATTATTAATTCATGCATATATGA
>NC_090760.1:9323658-9328658 GCF_036898095.1 Palaemon carinicauda | reverse complement strand
CTTCCTACCTGAAAACGTTTCTACTCTTCACTCTCTTTAGCTGGGAACGTTTCTACTCTTCTCTCTCCTAGGTGGAAACATTTCTACTCTTCATTCTTCCTGGCTGGAAACGTTTCTACTCTTCATTCTTTCTGGCTGGGAAAGTTCAGTCTTCACTCGTCCTACCTAGCTGGACACATATCTACTCTTCACTCTTCCCAGCTGGAAACGTTTGAACTCTTCACTCTTCGTAGTTGGAAACGTTTCTACTCTTCACTCTTCCTAGCTGGAAACGTTTCTACTCTTCACTCATCCCAGCTGGAAACGTTGGTACTCTTCACTATTCCTGGTTGGAAACGTTTCTACTCTACAATCTTCCTAACTGGGAAAGTTTCTACTCTTCACTCTTCCTAGCTGGAAACATTTCTACTCTTCACTCTTCCTAGCTGGAAACGTTTCTACTCTTCCATCTTCCTAGCTGGAAAAATTTCTACTCTTCATTCTTCCTAGCTGGGAACGTTTTTACTCTTCACTCTTCTAGCTGAAAGCATTTCTACTCTTCAATCTTCCTAACTGGAAACATTTCTACTCTTCACTCTTCCTAGCTGGAAACGTTTCTACTCTTCCATCTTCCTAGCTGGAAAAATTTCTACTCTTCACTCTTCCTAGCTGGGAACGTTTTTACTCTTCACTCTTCTAGCTGAAAGCATTTCTACTCTTCAATCTTCCTAGCTGGAAACGTTTCTACTCTTCACTCTTCCTAGCTGGGAAAGTTTCTACTCTTCACTCGTCCTAGCTGGAAATATTTCTATTCTTCACTCTTCCTAGCTGGGAAAGTTTCTACTCTTCACTCGTCCTAGCTGGAAATATTTCTATTCTTCACTCTTCCTAGCTGGAAACGTTTATGCTCTTCACCCTTCCTAGCTGGGAACGTTTCTACTCTTCACTCTTCCTAGCTGGGAAAGTTTCTACTCTTCACTCGTCCTAGCTGGAAATATTTCTATTCTTCACTCTTCCTAGCTGGAAACGTTTATGCTCTTCACCCTTCCTAGCTGGGAACGTTTCTACTCTTCACTCTTCCTAGCTGGGAAAGTTTCTACTCTTCACTCGTCCTAGCTGGAAATATTTCTATTCTTCACTCTTCCTAGCTGGAAACGTTTATGCTCTTCACCCTTCCTAGCTGGGAACGTTTCTACACTTCACTCTTCCTAGCTGGAAACGTTTATGCTCTTCACCCTTCCTAGCTTGGAAAGTTTCTACTCTTCACTGTCCTTAGCTGGGAAAGTTTCTACTCTTCACTCTTCCTAGCTGGAAACGTTTCTACTCTTCACTCTTCCTAGCTGGAAACGTTTATGCTCTTACACTTTCACAAACATCAAAACTCCAAATAATCCTTAAAAGTTTTCCTTTAAGTGATTGATGTAAATTTAAACTTCCCTTAAAACCTAAATCCTAATTAAACTCAGACTTAAGAACCTTACCTCAATCTAAATTTTTCACAAACTCAAGTGTGTGTTTTGTGAAAAGAAAAACGACCAAACTTAGGCTGTCCACTCCAATTGCACGTTTTCTGCCGCAACAGCTCCAAATGATGAAATCGAAGTCTCATTTAAAGTGTTACTTATTTTCTAATTATAATATAATACTAGCTTAGCTAATAAAATAATAATAATAATAATAATATCTGTCTTGCATCACTTAATATCAGTCTAGTGGGGAACCTTTCTCTTTCTATACCCCCCCCCCCGCGGAAATGTATGTTTCTGTGTCTTTCTGCATGTGCAACGAACGCCCAATCTCTCTCTCTCTCTCTCTCTCTCTCTCTCTCTCTCTCTCTCTCTCTCTCTCTCTCTCTCTCTCTGTATGGTTAGTAGTTAACTCAAGTCTGTGTCTTTGTGTGTGTGTCAAGAACACTGAATAAACTTGACAAGAAATGTGGGTGTGTTTTCTGTAAAGAGTCAATCCACCAAAGTGAATCTATCTCTTAATACATATCTGCTTCTTTATCTGTCTCTTATACATAAAATCTCTTTCTCTGTCTCTTATACACAAAATCTCTTTCTCTATATCCTTTACACAAAATCTCTTTGTCTGTCTTATACACAAGTTTCTTTCTCTGTCCTTTATACACAAAATCTCTCTCTCTCTCTCTCTCTGCTTCTTATACACAAAATCTTTCTCTATCTCTTCAACACAAAATCCCTTTCTCTCTCTCTTTCTCTGTCTCTTATACAGAAAATCTCTTTGTGTCTCTCTCTTTCTGTATCTTATTCACAAAATCTCTTTCTCTGTCTCGTATACACAAAATCTCTTTCTCTGTCTCCCTCTTTCTCTGTCTCTTACACACAAAATCTCTTTCTCTATCTCTTACACACAAACATAAACACAAACACAAACAAAACATATTCAGTCGAGTTAGATTAGGAGCTAAAACCATCCCCCAACCGCCTCCCCCCCCCCTCCACATGCCATCCTTTGCGAGTGGGCCTTACAATTACATAGCAAAACCCTTAATCTTTAATTACGACGTTATTTTCATATCCCCTGCACAACATATTCTTTTTAGTTGCCCATTCAGATTCCCTCCCTCATTTCCAAAATCCCCTCGAACGTCTATGCAATCATTTCATTTCCAATCTTTCGCCGTTTACAGTCGTCCTCCTATTCCAAAATTTCCAATTGCTGGCTGCGTTTTCTCTTATGCCGATAGAAAGTCACCGTTTGGTTGGATGGCTTCGTTCTTTAACATTCAGTTTCGACGACGCAAAACTTTTTTTTTTTTATTCGGACGTTTGCGTTTAGACTTTCGGTTATTATAGAACCTTGATTACTTGTTCTTCACTAAAGATTTCAAATAGAAATGCTTCTATTATCATAAATTTCATATTGGATAAATATAATCATAAGTGATTGTGGGATTCTATAAGGAGTTAACATAACGGTTTTGCATTCCAATGTTACGCAAAGTATGCACTAACTGAACGCAGTAAAATTGGCGCCTAATACGTTCAATATTAGTATTGAAGAAGAATCAACTTTCATCAATATATGAATGTTTATTAAAGGACTTCTTGACAAAATTAATTTTTCATATACCCTTTTTTTTGCATAAACAGACTTAAAATAATTTAACCTTAAAATTCAAGTTTTAAGAAGAATTATACGTTCATTGCACAGAACAACATCAGATAAGAAAAACGAAACACGTCATCAATTAAATGTTAAAAGGAAAACAGCATTTTCGTACGACGAAGGGGAAAGAGTTTAAACCTTGAAACAAGTAAGTGATCAGACTTTGGTCGAGTTTAAAACCTTGAAACAAGTGACTCTGGTCGAGTTTAAACCTTGAAACAAGTGATCAGACTTTGGTCGAGTTTAAACCTTGAAACAAGTGATCAGACTTTGGTCGAATTTAAACCTTGAAAAAAATTATCAGACTTTGGGCGAGTTTAAACCTTAAAACAAGTGATTAGACTTTGGTCGAGTTTAAACCTTGAAACAAGTGATCAGACTTTGGTCGAGTTTAAACCTTGAAACCAGTGATCAAACTTTGGTCGAGTTTAAACCTTGAAACAAGTGATTTTGGTCGAGTTTAAACCTTGAAACAAGTGATTTTGGTCGAGTTTAAACCTTGAAAAAAGTGATCGGACTTTGATCGAGTTTAAACCTTGAAACAAGTGATCAGACTTTGGTCGAGTTTAAACCTTGAAACAAGTGATCAGACTTTAGTCGAGTTTAAACCTTGAAACAAGTGATCAGACTTTGGTCGAGTTTAAACCTTGAAACAAATTATCAGACATTGGTCGAGTTTAAACCTTGAAACAAATTATCAGACTTTGGTCGAGTTTAAACCTTGAAACAAATTATCAGACTTTGGTCGAGTTTAAACCTTGAAACGAGTGATCAGACTTTGGTTGCGTTTAAACCTTGAAACAAGTGATCAGACTTTGGACAAGTTTAAACCTTGAAACAAAGTGATCAGACTTTGATCGAGTTTAAACCTTGAAACAAGTGATTTTGGTCGAATTTAAACCTTGAAACAAGTGATTTTGGTCGAGTTTAAACCTTGAAACAAGTGATCATACTTTGGACGAGTTTAAACCTTGAAACAAGTGATCAGACTTTGGTCGAGTTTAAACCTTGAAACAAGTGATCAAACTTTGGTCGAGTTTAAACCTTGAAACAAGTGACCAGATTTTGGTCGAGTTTAAACCTTGAAACAAGTGATCAGACTTTGGTCGAGTTTATACCATGAAACAAGTGATCAGATTTTGGTCGAGTTTAAACCTTGAAACAAGTTATCAAACTTTGGTCGAGTTTAAACCTTGAAACAAGTGATCAGATGTTGGTTGAGTTTAAACCTTGAAACAAGTGATCAAACTTTGGTCGAGTTTAAACCTTGAAACAAATGATCAGACTTTGATAGAGTTTAAACCTTGAAACAAGTGATCAGACTTTGGTCGAGTTTAAACCTTGAAACAAATTATCAGACTTTGGTCGAGTTTAAACCTTGAAACAAGTGACTTTGGTCGAGTTTAAACCTTGAAAAAAATTATCAGACTTTGGGCGAGTTTAAACCTTGAAACAAATGATCATACTTTTGTAGAGTTTAAACCTTGAAACAAGTTATCAGACTTTGGTCGAGTTTAAACCTTGAAACAAATTATCAGACTTTGGTCGAATTTAAACCTTGAAACAAGTGATCAGACTTTGGTCGAGTTTAAACCTTGAAACAAATTAGCAGACCTTGGTTGAGTTTAAACCTTGAAACAAATTATCAGACTTTGGTCGAGTTTAAACCTTGAAACAAATGATCATACTTTGGTAGAGTTTAAACCTTGAAACAAGTGATCAGACTTTGGTCGAGTTTAAACCTTGAAACAAGTGATCAGACTTTGGACGAGTTTAAACCTTGAAACAAGTGATCAGACTTTGGTTGAATTTAAACATTAAAACAAGTGACTTTGGTCGAGTTTAAACCTTAAAACAAGTGATCAGACTTTGGTCGAATTTAAACCTTA
>NC_090760.1:9311158-9316158 GCF_036898095.1 Palaemon carinicauda | reverse complement strand
AAGTTTCCTTGTGCTTTAAAGCTTTATAAACACACACGTTTCTTTGTATAGTTCGTATGAAAATCTTTGTGAAAATTGATTTTATGACTTAATTTTTATCAATTACCACAATTTAAAGCTTCCTTGTGTTTTGAAGCTTTATAAACGCGTCTCTCTGTATTGCTCGTATTAAAAGCTTTGAGAAAATTAATTGATTTAGTGACAGAATTTTTATCAATTACTTTTATTTAAAGCTTTTCACGTGTTTTGAAGCTTTATAAACAATCGTCTCTTTGTATTTCTCGTACGGAAATGTGTGAAAATTAATTAATTTGATTTAATGTTTACCAATTACTACTAATCAAAATCTTTGTGAAAATTAATTGATTTGATGACAGAATTTTTATCAATTACTTTTATTTCAAGCTTTTCATGTTTTGAAGCTTCATAAATACGTCTCTTTCCATTGCTTGTATGAAAAATCTTAGTGAAAATTAATAAATTTGATTGAATTTTCACCAATTACTACTACTTAAAGCTTCCTTGTGCTTTTGAAGCTTTATAAACACATACGTCTCTGTATAGTTCGTATGAAAATCTACTAGTAAATTAATTGATCTAATTAAATTATTTTTATCAATCACTACTATTTAAAGCTTTCATGTGTTATGAAGTTTTATGAAAATCTTTGAGAAAAGCAATTGATCTATTGAAATAATTTTCATCAATGTCTACTATTTAATATCAATCCATGCTAAAACTGATAAACCTCCTTTATGCCATGTTGATTAGTGTGTGCATTTCGTGGAAGACTGTAAACAATATTATGTATCCATATTATACATATACATACATACATACATACATACATTATATATAGATATATATATATATTTATATATAATATATATATATATATATATATATATACATATATATATATATATATATATATCTTGTACTGTTTACTGAAGCTCAATTCGTAAAAAAAATTAATTAAAATTCATCATGAATCCCTCCCATCATCTACGCCAGGAGAGAGAGAGAGAGAGAGAGAGAGAGAGAGAGAGAGAAATGTAAACACGAACCCAGAAATAGAATGAAAAAAAAAAATTCGTACCTCGCTAGTCGTACCCATCTGGAAAGCGACGCGAGGCCACCATGCTTTAGCGACTAAATGCAGTATTAACAACTCCGAAAATGAGCCCCCCAGGAAGAGTGCCACCGAGGGAGGGTGTCACCGAGGAAACTCGGGAGGAATTCTACCCTGTTCTTAGAGGAGACTGGGGGGGGGGGAAATGAGGGGGGGGGGGGAGAGTAGGAGAATACACTCAAATCTTGAACCCAAGATGAAGAAGGCGCGAAGGAGCAGGAATGAACCGTCTCACTGGAGAGATCAATATTTCAAGAAGAACAAGATGATGATGGAGAGGAAGAGGAAGAAGAGAGACAAAGAAAAAAAAAAGAATGGGACCCCTTTTTTTTATTTTTTCAAAAGAAACCCCCTTCTTTTAACAAAGCCACTCTCCTCCCTTTCTTGCATTCTCGAAACATTCTCTACCCTACTATAAGGTTTCCCCCTCTTCCTAGGGACCCCATCAGGCCCTAACAGGCTCTCTCTCTCTCTCTCTCTCTCTCTCTCTCTCTCTCAGAGTTTCTTTGTCTGTCTGTCTGTCCCAACACAGATGCATACAAGACACTGCAAACTGCATCTTAAGAAGTCGAGAATCGAGAGGCAACGTTGGATACAGGGGAGACGGGGGGAAGGAGAGGGGGGTGGTAGAGAAGGAATGAGGGGTGGGGGTTACAAGAAGCGTTCAAAGGACGCAATAAGGAGGGAGAGACGTGGAGGGGAGGGGGAGGTGAGGAGGAAGAGAAGGAGGAGAAGAAGAGTGAGAGAAGGAACTTGCAAAGGGCTTCTTGGAAGTTCCTCTAATGAGCAGCTCGAAGGCAAACAAACAAAGAGAGAAAATAAAATACAAAAAAAGGGGAGAGAAGAAAGAGAGAAAGAGAGAAAGAGAGGAAGAGTTCTTAAACCATCTCAAGATAATCGTAAGACAAAACGAAAAAAGAAGAAAAATATAATATTGAAAGGCACAAGCAAAGTTATAAGTCACTTGAAATACAGTCGGGTATTCACAAGTCTCCGTCTCGGAAATGTTTGAAGATTTTTATATAATAAAACGTAATATGTATCTATGTATCTGTGGCCTGATTGGTAACGTCTCTGCCTGGTGTTTGCCGGTTGGGGGTTCGAGTCTCGCTCAGACTCGTTAGTGTCATTAGTGTCTGCAACCTTACCATCCTTGTGAGCTAAGGTTGGTGGGTTTGGGGAGCCTATAGGTCTATCTGTTGAGTCATCAGCAACCACTGCCTGGCCCTCCCTGGTCCTAGCTTGGGTGGAGAGGAGGCTTGGGCGCTGATCATATAATATATGGTTAGTCTCTAGGGCACTGTCCTAATTGCTGGGGCAATGTCACTGTCCCTTGCCTCTGCCATACATGAGCGGCCTTTAAACCTTTAAACGACCTAAATCTATTTCTAGATTAGCCGTCGTCTAGCCCGTGCTCAATCGCTCACCACTGGCCCTTATCTAAGTAAAATGAAGATGTTTTGATATGATCTTCGAGGCAGTAACATACATATGGTCGTGATTTTTTTTTACTTTTGGTTTCGACTCTCTCTTACATTACAGTGTTTACTGCTACTGTTTAAGGGTACTATAATATCTAATGGTGAAAGAGATTACCATTAGGAACAATTTAAAAAATATATAGCTTTCAAATAAGTTTAAGGGTATGCCTACAGAATGTAGCATTAAAGGCATAGATTACAATGAAAGTTGTCAAATATATATTTATTAAGATATTGCTGCACCGTTCAGATTAAACTCTCCCATAAAGATACATCAGAAAAAAAAAAAAAAAAAAAAAAAAAGGATTCCAGAAATATATTCATTCCGAAATGCCAAATATAAAAAAAAAATACTAAAATAAATAGCAATCTAGATACCGTTTCAAACCATCATGTGAAAAAAACTCGCATTCAAAGACTACGTCAAATTAAATCAATAGTCAAAAAAAAATATGTACAAATGAAGATGATTCGTGAAATTAAAAACCCCGTGAAAAAAAAAATCAAGTTCTCGAGGCAACACCTGAAAGAACTGCCGATAGAAGACGTTAATTACGGAAGAGATAAATTGAAGTACGGATATAAAAATACTGCTATAATTAAGCCACTTCTTGGAATGTGAACAGAGAGAGAGAGAGAGAGAGAGAGAGAGAGAGAGAGAGTCAGATACTTCACATGTAACAAAAACTGAGAGAGAGAGAGAGAGAGAGAGAGAGAGAGAGAGAGTCAGATACTTCACATGTAACAAAAACTGAGAGAGAGAGAGAGAGAGAGAGAGAGAGAGAGAGTCAGATACTTCACACGTAACAAAAAAAAAAAAGAGAGAGAGAGAGAGAGAGAGAGAGAGAGAGAGAGAGAGATACTTCACATGTAACAAAAACAGAGAGAGAGAGAGAGAGAGAGAGAGAGAGAGATTTCACTTCACATACAGAAGAAAAATATCGTATAATTCTGACATTTGATAATTAAAAGCTAAAAAAAATATATATATTTATAAACTTCGACATACTTGAAAACCTTCTCGTCTCAATAGCAGAAGCAACGTCTTAGAGAACAAAGTTTGTTCCCCAAGGACCCTTTAGAATCTTCTAAGATCACCAAGAACCGCACCTCCCCCATCCACCCCCCCCCCCCTCTCTCTCTCTCTCTCTCTCTCTCTCTCTATCTCTCTCTCTCTCTCTCATTTCAATTTGCGTTACATGTGAAGCATTCTCTCTCTCTCTCTCTCTCTCTCTCTCTCTCTCAATTGGTGTTACGTATGAAGTCTCTCTCTCTCTCTCTCTCTCTCTCTCTCTCTCTCTCATTAAGCTTAACTTTCAAATTATCAACATTACCATCAAAATCAACTTTCAAATTATCAAGGTTACCATCAAACTAAACTTTCAAATTATAAATATTATCACCTAGCTCACCTATCAAATTATCACCTACTTAAACTATCAAAGGTATCAGTAATTTCGTAAAGTTCTTCTATAAAACTAATATAATAAAATCAGCCTTTACTATGAAGCCGTTAATAAATTAACCTTGAATAAAAAAGAAAAAAAAAAAGAAAAAGTTTCGTCTCTTTCCAGAAAAACTAGGGTAATGAAAATCAAGATTAATATTATAGATTATGCAAAGGACGTCTATCACACCAAAATTACGAAGAATAGTATGAAATTTATTATTTGAATGACACCAATTATTCGCGCATCATATGAATTCATTTAGTTTTCCATTATGACTTAAGCATTTGTTTTATGTTTTTTTTGTACGAGTGTGTCTAGGTATTCGCTTTTATGAATGTTTCAAGCTTATATGAATGATTCAAGCTTATATGAATGATTCAAGCTTATAAGAATGATTCAAGCTATTATGAATGATTCAAGGTTTTATGAATGAGTAAAGTTTAAAAGAACGATTCAAGCTTATAGGAATGATTCAAGCTTATAAGAATGATTCAAGCTTATGTGAATGATTCCAGTTTATAAGATTGATTCAAGCTTATATGAATGATTCAAGCTTATAAGAATGATTCAAGCTTATAACAATGATTCAAGCATATAAGAATGATTCGAGTTTATAAGAAATTATTCAACCTTATAGAATGAATAAAGCTTATAAGAATGGTTCTAGCATAAATGAATGATTCGTGATAATATGAATGATTTAAGTTTATGAGAATAATTCAAGCTTAAATTAATATTTCAAGTTTATATTAACGATTCAAGCTTATATGAATGATTCAAGTTCATGTGTATGATTCGAGTTTAGATGAATGATTCAAGCTTATATGAATGATTCGAGTTTATAAGAATGATTCAAGTTCATATGAATGGCATAGATTAACCGTATGCTGTGTCGAATGAATCAGGTTTCATCATATGACTGACGTTTATCAATAG
>NC_090760.1:9303658-9308658 GCF_036898095.1 Palaemon carinicauda | reverse complement strand
TCGACTACCTCCCAAATTTTGGAGAAGTACTTTGGCAAATAGAATAGATAAATTGTCTTGTATATTATGGTATAATTGATATTTTTTACCTCCTCAAAGTTGTCTATACAACCGCGACCATAGTTACCATATTTAAAGAAACAGTTCGATCTGCAAATCAACTTCGTTTCGCAAAATCATCTTGCCTTCTTCTTCCTCTCCTTTTCCTCACACACCTGATAACACTAAGATAACAAAAGAATACTTCTTCACTATAAGGGTTATCTACTGCACTTTAATTGTCCATAACTACTGCATTTTAATTATCAAGAGGCTACTTTCCTCTTGGCAAGGGTAAATAGACTAGCTATGGTAAGCAGCTCTTCTATATATATATATATATATATGTATATATATACATACATACATATATATATATATATATATACACATACATATATAAAGGTTAGGTTAGTCATTCAGCAAAAGTTCAAATGGATGGAAAGGCACTGACGAAAATTTTAAAAGGCTGGTCGCCAAGATGGGGGAGAAAAAGCGGGAAAGAAGGTAAGGTAGAAGTTAAAAAAGTGGGTGCAACTATAGTCTCTTTTTAGTGAGGCAGATTTGCACCGACTCGCAGGGGTGCCCTTTTAGCTCGGAAAAGTTTCCTGTTCGCTGATTGGTTGGACAAAATAATTCTAACCAATCAGATGGCAAGAAACCTTTCCGGGCTAAAAGGGCACCGCTGCGAGTCGGTGCAAATGCGCCTCATTAAAAAAAATAAGTATAGGGACTGTGCAGAAGCACCAAAAACCCATTTAGTAATGCCTACAGTGCACAGCAAGCGGTGAACTGACAGCACGACATCCATACGTAAATTCAAACACCAACCAACAGTAACGGGTTTTGCAGGACTGCGCGCGCGCGTGCCATTGGTTTACAACGATGCACAAGACATCAATAGAGGGAGGAAGCCAGTAAAATGTGGGCCACAACGAGACCTTAGATATAAAAGCCATAGTTGAGTGGGTGACAGAATCTGGTGAATAAGAACAAGCAGACTGAAAAGCTCACAAGTATGTAAAGATCACTAAAGAAATCAACAATAAAAAAAAAACTAAGAAGACTTCGTTACGACAGCCTCACTCCTCTTACGACAGCCTCACTCCTCTTATTTGATCTATTTTCTTGAGTAAATAAGTAAGTAAATAAGTAAGTAAATAAGTAAATAAATAAAAAAGTATATAAGTAAATCCCACATCCTTCAGGCCATCCATCAAGGAGACTAATTTCCTATTGGAAGTGACTTAACTAACTTCTGACTTAAAACTATTTGAATCCTTCTCCTTACACTTATTTAATTATCATGATCTGACACTTGTACGACTTAGGGAAAAAAAGATTTAATCCGATTTCCTCGAGTGATCGAGTTGCTTTTCAACGGGATCAAAGACTTTTAAGAGAAAAGACAAAATCTGTGAAAATTCTATTAAAAAATCAAAGAAGATAAATGGATGGCTTTAAGGAGTTCCAATTCAGTTCTTGTTTGATATAGAAAAAAAAAGCATGAACTGTTTTAAAAATGAACATCAAGCTCTTTACTGACAAGAAGTAAGATCTTTAGAATTTATATATATATATATATATATATATGTGTGTGTGTATATATATCTATATATATATATATACTTGTATATATAATCTAATGCATGCATACATACATACATGTGTATATGCCTATATGTATATACATTTATATCCATCATCCTCATGATCATGGACATGTGTGTGGATACACACACACACACACACACACATATATATATATATATATAGCCTAATGCATACATACTGTAAATACATCATCATTATCATGTGAGTATAAATATCTATACATTATATATATACATAGGCTACATACATACATATATATATATATATATATATATCCTCTCCTTCCTTCGCCTATCTGTCCATCCCAGTCTTTTAATGGCCGACTTATGACAACGAGAAAGACGATTTCCACGAACGTCTTTTTATCTCCCTTTTCTCCTCTTCTTCTCGTTTTCCCCCTTTTTCTGAGATTCAGATCCTCCAGCGATTATTTTGCAACACACATGCAATCATCAAGGGACGCCTTTCAAAGAGATGGTGCAGTCTGAAGAAAAAAAAAACGTATCTAAAAAGAGTTGTCGTTTTGTTCCTTGTGTTTATTAATCACCTGAGACCGGCCTAATTAGTCTCCAGGTAAGCCAGGGAGAAAATGCGCGTATCTGTAAAGAAGCTTAAAAGTTGCGACAGCAGAAGGGATTAAGTCGTCCACGTTCTCGAAAAAACGAATAAAGATAAAAGAAAATCGGAGACAAACTTGGCGCAAAAATAGACACGAGCGCCATCTTCGAGCAGCGGCAGTGATTAAAATGATCCCATCCCAAAGAGGACTTGCAAGAACGGAAGAGAGAGAGAGAAAAAAAAAGATAGTTTGCTGAAAAATTAGCCAATCTCTTCGAGAAGCATACACGAAGACTTCGCGAAAAGAAGCGGGTGAAAGCGAGAGAGACTTTCTTGCACTTATAAAAGACCCTCTTCTCTCGTAACTTTTAAAAGAAGCCGATGAAAGCGAGAGATAGACGCTTCCTTGCATCTGTAGGCGACTGAGTGTTCTGCAACTTGTTTCTCAAAGGGAGTTGGATATTAATTAATCACATTCTTTCGTCCCTTTGTTTTTTTAAGATTGTATTCAACTACTGGTGTCAAGGAGGGCTGCCATTAACGAATATGTAAAAAGAGCTCACAATTACACATGCTCACAGCTTAGTTGGCACAAAAACCAGCACATTATAAGAGAGAGAGAGAGAGAGAGAGAAAGAGAGAGAGAGAGAGAGAGAGGAGAGAGAGAGAGAGATAAGGCGAGCTCTCAATGATGCTGTCAGCTCATTTATCAACACAGTTTCTCATTTCTCCTCTTTCAAGAACCCAGCTTTCAAAGTATTTACAAGAATTCCATGCTCCAAAGTCATGGGCCCCATGCTCCAAAGTCATGGATCCCATGCTCAAAAGTTATGGACCACATGCTCAAAAGTCACGAATCCCATACTACCAAGTCGTGGACCCCATGCTTCAAAGTCATGGATCACATGTTCTAAAGTCATGGGCCCCATGCTCTAAAGTCATGGACCCCATGCTCCAAAGTCATGAAGCCCATATTCCAAAGTCAAGAAGCCCATACTCCAAAGTCATGGACCTCATGCTCCAAAGTCATTGACTCCATGCTCCAAAATCATGAACTCCATAGTCCAAAGTCAAGGACCCCATGCTTCAAAGTCATGGACCCCTTGCTCCAAAGTCATGGGCCCCATGCTCCAAATTCAAGGACCCCATGTTCCAAAGTTATGGACCCCATGCGCCAAAGTCATTGACTTCATGCTCCAAAGTCATGGACCTCATTGCTCCAAAGTCGTGGACCCCATGCTCCAAAGTCATGGACCCCACACTCCATAGTCATGGACAACATGCTCCAAAGTCATAAACCCCATACTCCAATCATGGACCCCATGCTCTAAAGTCATGAGCCCCATGCTCAAAAGTCGTGGAGCTCATGCTCCAAAGTCATGAACCCCATACTCCAAAGTCATGGACACCATGCTCCAAAGTCATGAACCCCATGCTCCACGGTCATGGACCCCATGCTCCAAAGTCACGAACCCCATGCTCCAAAGTCATGAACCCCATGCTTCAAAGTCATGAACCCCATACTCCAAAGTCATGGACCCCATGCTCCAATGTCATGGACCCCATGCTTCAAAGTCATGGACCCCATCCTCCAAAGTAATTGACTTCCATGCTCAAAAGTCATGAACCCCATGCTCCAAAATCATGAGCCCCATTCTACAAAGTCATGGACCGCATGTTCTAAAGTCATGAGCCCCATGCTCCAAAGTCATGTACCACATACTCCAAAAGTCACGGACCCCATGCTCTAAAGTCATGAGCCCCATGCTCCAAAGTCGTGGACCTCATGCTCCAAAGTCATTGACTCCATGCTTCAATGTCATGAACCCCATACTTCAAAGTCATGGACCCCATGCTCAAAAGTCACGAAACCCATAATACAAAGTCGTGGACCTCATGCTCCAAAGTCATGAACCCCATACTCCAAAGTCATGAACCCCATGATCCAAAGTCATGGGCCTCATGCTCTCAACGCCGTGGAATGTCACAACGCGATTACGCCATGCGCTGAACACCGGTGAGGAAAAGACGTTAGACCTCCCTTAGGTTTTTTCCCAGTGTCTTTTCATCTCCCTCTAAAAGGAAAAAAAAAAATTTCTTTTCCATCGATGACGTCGACTAAGATTTATCGTCCGTTCAGCCCCGTCCCCTTATTCCCATCCTAGTCGTGGCTGGAAGATTTTTCCTCGTACCTTTTTCACCTTATCCTAACCTTAGCCGGCTTTTTCCCTTTTCCCTTTTCTCATGCCTTCTTCATCCTTGTTTTCCCGTGGTCGGACGAGTTCCTTTTACCAGGCTTGCCTTTCCCTATTTCCCTGACTAGTAACTACCTACAGCTCTTGCCTGTCTTCTACTCGGTAGCCAATACTAGCCATCAACCAGTCAACCAGCTTTAAACTGTTTATCCAGGTTTATCAATTAAAATTTTCTTATCAATTTCCTGATAAACAATGATTAAGACATAGTTGATAAAGACACTTTTAAGCAAGATAATAAATTGTTCGCTCATATGCCTTCTCTCTTTCCATCTTTCTCCCTTGTGCCTCCTCCTCTTCTTCCTCTTCTTTTTTTTCCCCTTCCTTTCTGTCTCCCTTCCACCCATCTCTCCCAAGACACTTTAAATGTCCTCTCGCGGCCTCAATGAGACGACGGTTACACGGTAGCGCAGGATATGTGAGAACTCCTGTGGAGAGGCGGGTGGGGGGTCCTTCTGTCGGATGTTCCCGAGTAGGGGCGTCCCTTAGGAAAGTGTCCAGGAAACACTTTAAGATGAAGAGACGAGAAGAAAA
>NC_090760.1:9291158-9298658 GCF_036898095.1 Palaemon carinicauda | reverse complement strand
GAACACCACGACGTTAAGAATACCACTGAGGCTACCTTCTAACCGTCAGTCCTTTCAGACGGGACCTTTAAATTGTCTTGAAGAATGGGGCACATACCCATGAACAGAAGAGAAACCAGAAAGAGGGGAGGAGGAGGAGGAGGAGGAGGAGGTGGTGGTGGTGGTGGTTGGGTGAAAGGGAAGTAGAAGAAAAGTAGATTGAAGTTTGAGAAAAATTGGGTATTTTTACTTGCAATAAAGAATTCATGGGATCAAGGGTTTCAGAGGTAGGCAAAACACACAATTAATATAAAGCCACTTTATGATATATAAAGGAGCGTTTTTCCCATTTGACAGTCGTTAGAATCATGGGAGGAATGTTGTTGTAACGTTTACAGGCACACTTACGTCCTTACATACATGAATTATACACACACACATATAAAATATATATATATATATATATATATATAGATACAGAGTACATAATTTTAAATAGTTACTCTCTCTCTCTCTCTCTCTCTCTCTCTCTTTCTCTCTCTCTCTCTCTCTCTCTCTCTCTCCTAAAGCCGGATATCAGCAATACAAACATACATATATGTACAATATATATATATATATATATATATGTATATATATATATATATAGTACATAATTTTAAAAAGTTAAACTCTCTCTCTCTCTCTCTCTCTCTCTCTCTCTCTCTCTCGCCTAAAGCCGGATTTCAGCAATACAAACATACATATATGTCCAATATAATGTAAATATATATATATATATATATATATATAACAATGTAAATATACCTACTATATGTGGCAGTAAATTACAATCACAAAGTAATTTTACCCTTACCACATCCGGTAAATATACTGAATATTTTGCAAAATATATCAACCTATCAATGAAAACTGACAAGAAATATTAGCGAACTATCATCCAAATATTTTTCTGAACAGTAAATTTGACCTAAATACTTCGATATCAAGGTTTTTCGTATCAGGTTGGTGAAATTAAAAATTATTTTTACTGACAAGGGAGAGAAAATTTATTATGAATGAATACCACATAACAATTCATGACGAAAATCAAAATAATCCAGAATTTTTCTCTAGGCCAAAACTCTCTATCATTCTGTATTTTTAAATTTTGTAAACGTTGCTCTCTCTCTCTCTCTCTCTCTCTCTCTCTCTCTCTCTCTCCATTACAAAAGCTAGAAATATCATTCAATCCGTAGCATACTTTTTCACTCATAACCATATCAACTTACATATATTCTCTCTCTCTCTCTCTCTCTCTCTCTCTCTCTCTCTAATAACAAAAGCTAGAAATATCCTTCAATTCGTACCATACTTTTTTCAATCATACTCATATAAACTTACATATGATATTCTCTCTCTCTCTCTCTCTCTCTCTCTCTCTCTCTCTCTCTCTCTCTCATTTAAAAACCAATTTCTGAACACCAAAAATTATTTTCATATTTTTTTTCAAACTCTACATAAAATTCCTCAACAAATCGAAAGATATTTAACGACAATTAAAAAAACAAAAAAAAATTTTCCTACCATATACAAACATACATATACATTATATGTATACTAGCGTAAGCAACCCGTCAAAATGACATCTAAATATTTAAATAGACATTGCGCACGCACAAAAGCAACTCCATCTCACCAGGGTTTGACTAGTCGCTCTCACCCTACCTGAGTGACGGGGTGAGCTGAGCGCGACCGAATGTATATAATTATTATTATTATTATCATTATTATCATTATTATTATTATTATTATTATCATTATATTATCATCATTATTACTACCTAAGCTAAAACCCTAGTTGGAAAAGCAGGATGCTATAAGCTCAGAGGCTCCAACAGGGAAAATAGCCCAGTGAGGAAAGGAAAAAAGGAAAATAGATTTTAAAAACAGTAACAACATATATATATATATATATATACATATATATCTTTCCACTCTCTCTCTCTCTCTCTCTCTCTCTCTCTCTCTCTCTCTCTTCCTCTATCAACTCTCTGTTTCTTGAATGTCGTCGCGTGAGTGGGGGTGGGGGGAAGGGGGAGGGGGGGGGGGGGCTACGTTTGATTAATTCTAAACTAGCGTAATGGATTAGGACGGTCTAGGGATTTAGTGCTGAATGGCCGAGAGGCAAACGACCTGACCAACTGAAACACGCGGAGTTGGGGAAATTAAAGCTAGACATGCATGCAGGGGGCCTCTGTGTGTGTGTAAGAGTGTATAAGAGAGTGTGTAAGTGTGTGTATTACTGTGTCTGTGCAAGAGCTATTCTATAGGTCTAGAAAGAGATCACTCGAAACTGCCCGTCGGTACAAACGCTGTTGCTTCTAGTGAAGATGGTCGTCTCTGTGTGTAAGAGTGTGTAAGTGTGTAAGAGAGTGTGTAAGTGTGTATTTGTATTACTGTGTCTGTGCAAGAGCTATTCTATAGGTCTAGAAAGAGATCACTCAACTGGCCGTCGGTACAAATACTGCTGTGTGTAAGTGTGTGTAAATGTGTAAGTGTGTGTGTAAGTGTGTATGTGTATTACTGTGTCGGTGCAAGAGCTATTCTATAGATCTAGAAAGAGAGATCACTCGAAACTGCCCGTCGGTACAAATACTGCTGTGTGTAAGTGTGTGTAAGTGTGTAAGAGAGTGTGTGTAAGTGTGTGTATTACTGTGTCTGTGCAAGAGCTATTATATAGGTCTAGAAAGAGAGATCACTCAACTGCCCGTCGGTGCAAATACTGCTGTGTGTAAGTGTGTAAGTGTGTGTGTAAGTGTGTAAGAGAGAGTGTAAGTGTGTATTTGTATTACTGTGTCTGTGCAAGAGCTATTCATTAGATCTAGAAAGAGAGATCACTCGAAACTGCCCGTCGGTGCAAATACTGCTGTGTGTAAGTGTGTGTGTAAGAGTGTGTGTAAGAGTGTGTGTAAGTGTGTGTATTACTGTGTTTGTGCAAGAGCTATTCTATAGGTCTAGAAAGAGAGATCACTCGAAACTGCCCGTCGGTACAAATACTGCTGTGTGTAAGTGTGTGTAAGTGTGTAAGAGTGTGTAAGTGTGTATGTGTATTACTGTGTTTGTGCAAGAGCTATTCTATAGGTCTAGAAAGAGAGATCACTCGAAACTGCCCGTCGGTACAAATACTGCTGTGTGTAAGTGTGTAAGAGTGTGTAAGTGTGTATGTGTATTACTGTGTCTGTGCAAGAGCTATTCTATACATCTAGAAAGAGAGATCACTCGAAACTGCCCGTCGGTACAAATACTGCTGTGTGTAAGTGTGTAAGAGTGTGTGTAAGTGTGTAAGTTGTGTGTGTATTACTGTGTCTGTGCAAGAGCTATTCTATAGATCTAGAAAGAGAGATCACTCGAAACTGCCCGTCGGTACAAATACTGCTGTGTGTAAGTGTGTAAGAATGTGTGTAAGTGTGTGTATTACTGTATCTATGCAAGAGCTATTCTATAGATCTAGAAAGAGAGATCACTCGAAACTGCCCGTCGGTACAAAGTGTGTGTAAGTGTGTAAGTGTGTGTGTAAGTGTGTATGTGTATTACTGTGTCTGTGCAAGAGCTATTCTGTGGATCTAGAAAGAGAGATCACTCGAAACTGCCCGTCGGTACAAATACTGCTGTGTGTAAGTGTGTGTAAGTGTGAAAGAATGTGTGTAAGTGTGTGTATTACTGTGTCTGTGCAAGAGCTATTCTATAGATCTAGAAAGAGAGATCACTCGAAACTGCCCGTCGGTACAAATACTGCTGTGTGTAAGTGTGTGTAAGTGTGTAAGTGTGTGTGTAAGTGTGTATGTGTATTACTGTGTCTGTGCAAGAGCTATTCTATAGGTCTAGAAAGAGAGATCACTCGAAACTGCCCATCGGTACAAATACTGCTGTGTGTAAGTGTGTGTAAGTGTGTATGTGTATTACTGTGTCTGTGCAAGAGCTATTGTATAGGTCTAGAAAGAGAGATCACTCGAAACTGCCCGTCGGTACAAATACTGCTGTGTGTAAGTGTGTAAGAGTGTGTAAGTGTGTGTATTACTGTGTCTGTGCAAGAGCTATTCTATAGATCTAGAAAGAGAGATCACTCAACTGCCCATCGGTACAAATGCTGTTGCTTCTAGTGAAGATGGTCGTTAATACAGACAGACAGACAGACAGACAGACAAGCAAGGAGATAGACAAGACACTAAAAGAGGATTCGAAGATCCGGTTGTGTTAGGCAATCACTGTTGTTATAATAATAATAATAATAATAATAATAATAATAATAATAATAATAACAATAATAATAATCAAGATTTAGTAATTGGTTGGACTGGGAAACTATCAACAACAACAACAACAACAGTGAAAGCAACCGTAGAGCAACAACAACAATAATTATAATAATAATAATAATGATCACGACTTAGTAGTTGGTTGAACTGGGAAACTATCAACAACAACAGTAAAAGCAACAACAACAACAGTAATAATATTAATAACAATAATAATAATAATAATAATAATGATCAAGATATCGTAGTTGGCCGGACTGGGAAACTATCAACAAAAACAACAGTAAAAGCAACCGCAGCAGCAACAACAACAACAACAATTATAATAATAATAATAATACTAATAATAATAGCAATACTAATAATAAAAATGATCCCGACTTCGTAGTTGGCCGGACTGGGAAACTATCAACAACAACAACAACAGTAAAAGCTACAACAACAACAACAACAACAATAATAATAATAATAATAATAATTTTGCAACTCCAGATTTCATGTGATATTTAATGATAAAATCTTATTACCGTATTATAGACGTTACAAACAAAGTTTAAAAGGTGAAAAGAATAGCTACATCAAATCTGACGTCACAAAGGCCCTTGCAACTACAGTACAACATTAAAAAAACGCTTTACCTCATAGACGAAAACACTTTCTTACGATATATTTCTCATTTGGGCGAAAAGCCTTAAAAGGTATTCATTGATTTCTACATCAGGAACCACTAATCATATATATATAATATATATATATATATATGAACCAGTTACGCTACAACGAAACTGTTCTCGTAAAGATTCACGATACACATGTACGTTTCAATGTGTTAAAAATGCCTGGATACCTCACTGACAGCAAAACCATCACATGACATTAAGCAATACCACTTACCAGTATAGCAGAACTAGCCTAGTGATCCTCTCTTCAATTGTGGCTTTTAATGATTAAATCCATAAATCCAGGGATTTCTTGATCAAACGCACTTTTATATCACAATAAACACTTCGAAGAATTCGACAGTACGTCCCACACGGATGGGATCCAAATCAAAACAAAACAAAAATGCTAGCGATAAACAACTGGCCAAGGACTCCAAAAAACTGAAAGTTTACCTGACAATGTCATTCACAGCGCTGAAACTTCCTTGGAAGTCTCGCGCGCAGAGTCATCTGGTGTCAAAGATTGTAACAACTTCTCGCGCGCAGTCATCTGGTGTCAAAGATTGTAACAACGCAGTTTGCTCCCTCCAAAAACTTTATTATTCAAACCAGCAGCTGCTAAATACCTGCGGTTATCAGCTATATAAGTCGATACAAGTCACTAACGCAATGAATGGAGTTTGATCAAATCACATAAAAGGATAGTGGGGCGAAAGTGTTGTTTGAACAATCAAATCAAAATGTATTTTACGTCTTTCTTTTTTTCTTTTTTTTAAGATTCATATTGATCTTCCTAAACATATGTAACTTTGCATGCAAATAAAGCGGTGAATGGATCATATATATATATATATTACTTATGTATATACATATATATATATATATATATATACTATATATCTTTCTATCTATCTCTCTCTCTCTCTCTCTCTCTCTCTCTATATATATATATATATATATATAAAACAACAAATGCTCAGCCGTTTCAAGTCCATAACAGGAAAAAAAGCCTCAGACATATCTTGTTCATGTCTAGGGTTTGGCCAGATTCACGATCACGCTGGATTGTTGATGGCTTGAGATTTTCGTCTGATCACTCGCAGCAAATCAACCTAGACTACTACAGCTTTGCTAATCATAACGATACACAAATTCTTTTACAACGTTAATGTACCTCCACTCTCTCTCTCTCTCTCTCTCTCTCTCTCTCTCTCTCTCTATATATATATATATATATACATATATACATATATATATACACACACATATATATATACAGTATATATATATAAATTTATATATATATAAATATATATATATCTATATATATACATATATATCTATATATATACATATATATATCTATATATATACATATATATATAATGTATATATATATATATATATATATATTATACAAAGGTCAGCAAGAAGGAAATGAAAAGCCAAAACTATCAATTGGTTCCGTATATTCTCAATACACATTCAAGGGACACTCTTTGTACCTTGAGAATGTATTAAGAAATACAGTAAAACCATTGTCACCTTTACACTCTTATTTCATTCCCACTTTCTTTTGCAACATGAAACTATTCATATACAAATAAACAATAGCAATTTTCCTTAAGAAAATTAAAGTTCTCATACATTCAAGAAATCGTCCCATGTCGCAAAAATATAGATATCATAACGATATACACTATATTCGATTTTTTTTAGTGAGGCAGATTTGCACCGACTCGCAGCGATGCCATTTTAGCTCAGAAAAGTTCCTGCTCGCTGATTGGTTGGACAAGATAATTCTAACCAATCAGACAGCAGGAAACTTTTTCCGAGCTAAAAAGGCACCCCTCCTAGTCGGTGCAAATCACCCTCACTAAAAAGAATTGACTATAGGGCTCTAAACAAACCCCCCCCCCCCCTCCTATCTGATTGGTTAGAATGATCTTGTCCAACCCATCAGCGATCAGGAAACTTTTCCGAGCTAAAAGGGGCACCCCTGCTAGTCGGTGCAAATCACCCTCACTAAAAAGAACTGACTATAGGGCTCTGAAACAACCCCCCCCCCCCCCCTTGCTATCTGATTGGTTAGAATTATCTTGTCCAACCAATCAGCGATCAGGAAACTTTTCCGAGTTAAAAGGGCACCGATGCTAGTCGGTGCAAATCACCCTCACTAAAAAGAATTGACTATAGGGCTCTAAACAACCCACCCCCTAGTCCCCCCTCCCCCTCCCGCCCCCTTCCCTTATAGTTTCCTGCTATCTGATTGGTTGGGCAAGATAATTCTAACCAATCAGGTAGCAGTAAACATTTCCGAGCTAGGTGCAAAACATCCTCACTAAAAAGAATTGACTATAGGGCTCTAAACAACCCACCCCCCAGTCCCCCCCTCCCCCTCCCGCCCCCCTTCCTTATAATAGGACGGTTGTTAGTGGGCCGTCAAGAGAGGAAGTAGTTCACGAGATCCTTGGATCGATACATATGACGGGAGATGAGTGAAGAGGCAATGACAGTGATTGAATCAAAGTCCGTTTGTCCGTCCGCTTGCTAAGTTCTGC
>NC_090760.1:9274158-9290658 GCF_036898095.1 Palaemon carinicauda | reverse complement strand
AAGTTTCATTCTCAACTTAATTAGTAACAGTTAATTCATGTTTTATTCAAATTGACTCGTTACACGTTTACTACTAATAGTAGTAGCAGTAGCAATAGTAGTAGTAGTAGCAATAGTAGTAGCAGTAGTAGTAGTAGTAGTAGTAGTAGCAGTAGTAGTAGTAGTAGTAGTAGCAGTAGCAGTAGTAGTATTAGTAGAGGTACAGGTACTGTCATTTGCATCAAAAGGGGATAAAAAAATTAAGAGAACCCATTCCTGAATGTAGAGAAAATTAACCTGTCATACAACTTAGACTACTACTACTATCGCTATTACTACTACTACTACTACTACTACTACTACTACTAGTAGTAGTAGTAGTAGTAGTAGTAGTAGTAGTATTGTATCATCAAGAGAAAGGAGCCAAAACCGGAAAAAAACACAAATCAAGCGAAAATTAACGAACCATATAATTATCTACATCTACTATCAATGCCGCTACTTTTATTACTCAGTAGTAGTAGTAGTAGTAGTAGTAGTAGTAGTAGTAGTATTGTATCATCAAGAGAAAGGAGCCAAAACCGGAAAAAAACGCAAATCAAGCGAAAATTAACGAACCATATAATTATCTACATCTACTATCAATGCCGCTACTTTTATTACTCAGTAGTAGTAGTAGTAGTAGTAGTAGTAGTAGTAGTAGTAGTAGTAGTAGTAGTAGTAGTATTGTATCATCAAGAGAAAGGAGCCAAAACCGGAAAAAAACGCAAATCAAGCGAAAATTAACGAACCATATAATTATCTACATCTACTATCAATGCCGCTACTTTTATTACTCAGTAGTAGTAGTAGTAGTAGTAGTAGTAGTAGTAGTAGTAGTAGTAGTAGTATTGTATCACCAAGAGAAAGGAGCCAAAAACTTAAATTAAGCGAAAATTAACTAACCATATATCTACATCTATCAACACCGCCATTTCCATTACACAGTACAGTAGTAGTATTTGCGGTCGTAGTAAAACCTTTATCAAATATTACTAGTTATTTGAATCTTAGTAATAGCTCTACTACATAGTACTAGTTATTGGAGTAAAAATATTAGCAGTAGTACCTTCCCAATTATGGATAATTAGTCTGAAAAAATTATAAAACCAAGACTTGAATCAAACGAAATTCAATCATGAAACATCCTTCCCATACAACCAACCACTTCACAACACAAGGATAAGACAGTTACAAAAAAAGAGCTTTAGCAGAAGATCAATCTCTTTCACAAGCTCTGACAAAGCTCATCACGCTGCCTGGAACAGCAACAGACAGGAGAGTAAAAGCTCAGGTATATAGGAGCTTTCGAACGGTGAGCTTACCTGTGATAACTTGGGTATTACTGCAAGGATTTCTATCTCGGAATGCTCCCATTTTCTGCAGAACACAAACTCTCTCTCTCTCTCCTCTCTCTCTCTCTCTCTCTCTCCTCTCTCTCTCTCTCTCCTCTCTCTCTCTCTCTCTCTCTCTCTCTCTGATTAGATATAAATTATTGTATATGCACATCAGATATACAATATATATATATATATATATATATATATATATATATATATATATATATATATACACACATTATATTATATATATATATATATATATATATATATATTATATATATAAACGACCCATCACAAGCCAAAATAATCCCAAGCTACAATCATTGAGCGATATAATTTGCATATCGACTTGAATTTTAATGAAGCATATTTATCATTAATATCATCATTACAATTTAGCAACAAATCAAGAATCACATAATGCAAATGAAGGTTAAGACGGCAAGTCCTGCCCAAGGGACATTACGTACCGTCTCCAAAGCTCAAATATTAAAGGGCCAGTAGTAAGCCGGTCCCCGAATTGGAGGACGACAAGCTCTTTATACGTTAAACTCTCCTTAATACAAACCAAAAAAAGGGTTGATTATAAATTTGGCAGTAGCAGCCAAACTACTGAATCCCTCGTCAGGTTAAGAGGAACGAAGAGAGGAAATGATTGTAAATTTGGCAGTACCAGCCAAACTAGGCTGAATCCCTCGTCAGGCTGGGAGGAACGCCTAGAGGAAATGAATATAAATTTGGCATTACCGGCCAAAGTAGGCTGAATCCCTCGTCAGGCTGGGAGGAACGAAGAGAGGAAAAGTCCCCTTTTGTTCCTTTTTTAATGTTCGACTACCCCCAAGTTTTGGGGAAGTACCTTGGCAAATAGAATAGATAATTTGTCTTGTATATATGGTATAATTGATATTTTTTACCTCCTCAAAGTTGTCTATATCACCGCGACCATAGTTACCAGAGAGCCAGTTCAAAGAAACAGTTCGATCTGCAAATCAATTTGGTTTCGCAAAATCATCTTGCCTTCTTCCTCTCCCTTTCCTCACACCACCTGATAATACTGAGATAACAGAATAATACTTCTTCACTAAAAAGGGTTATCTATTGCACTGTAATTGTTCAGTGGCAACTCCCCACTTGGCAAGGGTAGAAGAGACTTTTAGTTAAAGTGAGCAGCTCATCTAGGGGAAGGACACTCCAAAATAAACATAAAATGGGTTAGGCCTGTTCATTCAGCAAAGTTCAATTGGATGGAAAGGCACTGACGAAAATTTTAAAGGATGGTCGCCAAGATGTGGGAGAAAAAGCGGGAAAGGAGGTAAGGTAGAGGTTAAAAAAGTGGGTGCAACTAGGGACTGTAGAGAAGCACCAAAAACCCATTTAGTAATGCCTACAGTCCACAGCAAGCGGTGAACTGACAGCACGACATCCATACGTAAATTCAAACACCAACCTACATTAACGGGTTTTGCAGGGCCACGCGCGCGCGCACCATTGGGTTACAACGATGAGTAAGACATCAATGGAGGGAGGAACCCAGTAAAATGTGGGCCACAACGAGACCTTAGATATGAAGCCATAATTGAGTGGGTGACAGAATCTGGTGAATAAGAACACGCAGATTGAAAAGCTCACAAGTATGTAAAGGATCACTGAAGAAATCAACAATAAAAAAAAAAAAAACTAAGAAGACTTCATTACGACAGCCTCACTCCTCTTACGACAGCCTCACTCCTCTTATTTGATCTATTTTCTTAAGTAAATAAGTAAGTATATAAGTAAATAAATAAAAAAAGTATATAAGTAAATCCCACATCCTTCAGGCCATCCACAAGGAGACTAGTTTCCTATTGGAAGTGACTTAAGCAACTTCTGACTTAAAAATTATTTGAATCCTTCTCCTTATACTTATTTAATTATCATGATCTGACACTTGTACGACTTGAGGAAAAAAAAGATTTAATCCGATTTCCTCCAGTGATCGAGTTGCTTTTCAACGGGATCAAAGACTTTTAAGAGAAAAGACAAAATCTGTGAAAATTCTATTAAAAATCAAGAAGATAAATGGATGGCTTTAAGGAGTTCCAATTCAGTTCTTGTTTGATATAGAAAAAAAAACATGAACTGTTTTAAAAATAAACATCAAGGTCCTTACTGACAAGAAGGAAGATCTTTAAAATTCTTATATATATATATATATATATATATATATATATATATATATATATATATATATATATATATACACACACACATATACATATATATATATATATATATATATATATATATATATATATATATATATATATATATATATACACTCGTATATAATCTAATGCATACATACATACATGTGTATATGCCTATATGTATATACATTTATATCCATCATCCTCATCATGTGTATATATATATATATATATATATTTATATATATATATATATATATATATATATATATATATATATATATATATATATATATATATATATATGTACACACGCATACATATATATATAGCCTAATGCATACATACTGTGCATATATGCCTATTTGTATATACATATATATCCATCATCATCATCATTATCATGTGAATATATATATACATATACATATATATATATATATATATATATATATATATATATATATATATATATATATATATACCATCCTCTCCTTCATTCGCCTATCTGTCCATCCCAGTCTTTTAATGGCCGACTTATGACAACGAGAAAGACGATTTCCACGAACGTCTTTTTATCTCCCTTTTCTCTCCTTCTTTCTCGTTTTCCCCTTTTTCTGAGATTCAGATCCTCCAGCGATTATTTTGCAACACACATGCAATCATCAAGGGACGCCTTTCAAAGAGATGGCACAGTCTGAAGAGAAAAAAAAACGTATCTAAAAAGAGTTGTCGTTTTGTTCCTTGTGTTTATTAATCACCTGAGACCGGCCTAATTAGTCTCCAGGTAAGCCAGGGAGAAAATGCGCGTATCTGTAAAGAAGCTTAAAGTTGCGACAGCAGAAGGGATTAGTCGTCCACGTTCTCGAAAAAACGAATAAAGATAAAGAAAAATCGGAGACAAACTTGGCGCAAAAATAGACACGAGCGCCATCTTCGAGCAGCGGCAGTGATTAAAATGATCCCATCCCAATGAGGACTTGCAAGAACGGAAGAGAGAGAGAGAAAAAAAAAGATAGTTTGCTGAAAAATTAGCCAATCTCTTCGAGAAGCATACACGAAGACTTCGCGAAAAGAAGCGGGTGAAAGCGAGAGAGACTTTCTTGCACTTATAAAAGACCCTCTTCTCTCTCGTAACTTTTAAAAGAAGCCGATGAAAGCGAGAGATAGACGCTTCCTTGCATCTGTAGGCGACTGAGTGTTCTGCAACTTGTTTCTCAAAGGGAGTTGGATATTAATTAATCACATTCTTTCGTCCTTTGTTTTTTCAAGATTGTATTCAACTACTGGTGTCAACAAGGGCTGCCATTAACGAATATGTAAAAAGAGCTCACAATTACACATGCTAACAGCTTGGTTGGCACAAAAACGACCACATTATGAAAGAGGGCTTATGATGTTTAAAAAAAAAAAAAAAGACAAGGCGAGCTCTCAATTATGCTGGCAGCTCATTTATCAACACAGTTTCTCATCTCTCCTCTTTCCAAGAGCCTAACTTTCAATGTATTTAGAAGAATTCTATGCTCCAAAGTTAAGGACTCCATGCTCCAAAGTCACGAATCCCATACTCCTAAGTCGTGGACACCATACTCTAAAGTCATGGGCCCTATGCTCCAAAGTCATGGGACCCATGCTCCAAATTCATGAACCCCATAGTCCAAAGTCAAGGACCCCATGCTTCAAAAGTCATGGACCCTGGCTCCAAAGTCATGGGCCCCCATGCTCCAAATTCATGGACCCCATGCTCTAAAGTCATGGGCCCCAGTGATCCAAAGTCATGGCCCCAGTGATCCAAAGTCATGGAACCTATACTCCAAAGTCATGGACCCCTTGCTCCAAAGTCATGGACCCCATGCTCCAAAGTCCTGGGCCCCATCCTCTAAAGTCATGGACCCCATGCTCCACAGTAATGAACCCCAAGCTCCAAAGTCATGAGCCCCATGCTACCAAGTCATAAACCCCATATTCCAAAGTCATGAACCCCATGCTCCAAATTCATAGACCACATGCTCCAAAGTCACGAACCCCATACTCCAAAGTCATAGACCCCATGCTCCAAAGTCATGGACGCCCTGCTCCAAAGTCATGAGCCCCATGTTCCAAAGTCATGAGCCCATACTCCAAAGTCATGGACCCCATGCTCCAAAGTCATGGACCCCATACTAGAAAGTCATGGACATCATGCACCATAGTCATTGACCTCCATACTCCAAAGTCACGAACCCGATGCTCCAAAGTCATGAACCCCATGCTCTAAAGTCATGAGCCCCATGCTCCAAAGTCGTGGACCTCATGCTCCAAAGTCATTGACTCCATGCTCCAATGTTATGGACCCCATGCTCCAAAGTCATGAACCCTGTGCTCTAAAGTCATGGACAACATACTCCAATGTCATGAACCCATACTCTAAAGTCACGAACCCCATACTCAAAAAGTCATGGATCCCATGCTCCAAAGTCGTGGACCCCATGCTCCAAAGTCGTGGACCCCATGCTCCAAAAGTCATGGACCCCATGCTCCAAAGTCATGAACCCCATGCTCCAAAGGCATGGACCTCATGGTCAAAAGTCATGAACCCCATGATCCAAAGTCATGGACCCCACTTGTACCCTGTGCTCTAAAGTCATGGACAAGATACTCCAAAGTCATAAACCCAATGCTCCAAAGTCATGAACCCCATGCTCCAAAGTCATGAACCCCATACTCCAAAGTCACGAACCCATGATCCAAAGTCATGGACTCCAATGTCATGAACTCATGATCCAAAGTCATGGACTCCAAAGTCATGGACCCCATGTTCCAAAGTCATGGACCTCATGGTCAAAAGTCATGAACCCCATGCTCCTAAGTCAAGGACCCCATCTTCATTGACTTCCATGCTCAAAAGTCATGAACCCCCATACTCCAAGTCATGAACCCCATGCTCCAAAGTCATGGACCTCATGCTACAAAGTCATGGACCCATGCTCCATAGTCATGGACCTCATGCTCTCAACGCCGTGGAATGTAACAACGCGATTACGCCATGCGCTGAACACCGGTGGGGAAAAGACGTTAGACCTCCCTTAGGTTTTTTCCCAGTGTCTTTTCATCTCCCTCCAAAAGGAAAAAAAAATTTCTTTTCCATCGATGACGTCGACTAAGATTTATCGTCCGTTCTGCCCCGTCCCCTTATTCCCATCCTAGTCGTAGCTGGAAGATTTTTCCTCGTACCTTTTTCACCTTATCCTAACCTTAGCCGGCTTTTTCCCTTTTCCCCTTTTCTCATGCCTTCTTCATCCTTGTTTTCCCGTGGTCGGACGAGTTCCTTTTACCCGGCTTGCCTTTCCCTATTTCCCTGACTAGTAACTACCTCCAGCTCTTGCCTGGCCCGGATCACTAGCCATCAACCAGTCAACCAGCTACAAACTGTTCACCCAGATTTATCAATTAAATTTCTTATCAATTTCCTGATAAACAATAACAGACTTAGTTGATAAACTCTTTATAAGCAAGATAATAAATTGTTCGCTCATATGCCTTCTCTCATTTCATTTTTCTCCTTGTGCCTCCTCCTCTTCTTCCTCTCCTTTTTTTTCCCCCTTCCTTTCTGTCTCCCTTCCACCCATCTCTCCCAAGACACTTTAAATGTCCTCTCGCGGCCTCATGAGACGACGGTTACACGGTAGCGCAGGATATGTGAGAACTCCTGTGGAGAGGCGGGTGGGGGGTCCTTCTGTCGGATGTTCCCGAGTAGGGCGTCCCTTAGGAAAGTGTCCAGGAAAACACTTTAAGATGAAGAGACGAGAAGAAAAGGAGAGAGAGAGAGAGAGAGAGAGAGAGAGAGAGAGAGAGAGAGGAGAGAGAGAGAGAGAGAGGAGAGAGAGAGGAGAGAGAGAAAACGACTACAATCTTCGATGACAAAAGAAAACTGTTGGGATTTTGGAACGTCATAAAATAAAAAGGTCAATTTACCCTATTAATGCAAGTCACTGATTTCACAACCACTTTCTGATATCTATTAAATATTTGTAATAACTATCAGTCATGCCTTAACCTTAAAAAAAGCCATAATATCATTTTAAAAACTAAATTCAAATTAGAAAGTCGACCCTTAATTAACAGGTGAACGTCGACCCAACACCCAATCGAAATCTTAAAACAACTCTACCTCGCCCAAACCCTCCACCTTATTATCGTTGCATCTGCTAGCTGCCGAGCAAGGCATCGAAATCTCCTTCTGCCGCTCCAAGATGTCCGAAGAAGATGGAAGACGCCGAAGAAGGAAAAAGAAAAAAAATATCTTTGGCCACGCGTCTCCCAAGCTTAAAACAACTCTACATCGCCAAAAAACCTCCACCTTAACGGAAAACATCGTTGCATCTGCTAGCTGCCGAGCAAGGCATCGAAATCTCCTTCTGCCGCTCCAAGATGTCCGAAGAAGATGGAAGACGCCGAAGAAGGAAAAAGAAAAAAAAAAATATTTGGCCACGCGTCTCCCAAGCCACGTGCGCTGAGCTGCTGGGCTGGGTCCCGGAGTCGGCCCGCGCCGACTCTACCAGCCAAACCCGCCAGCCAGCTACCTTCCTTCCTTCCTTCCAGGGAGAGAGGAGGCGCGCGCGCGTAAAACTTCTCTCTATGGCTCTCGCTCTTAGCCGTTTCTTTTGTCATTCTTATCCGATGTGAAGATATGGTCTTCAATAGAAAGACGGTTACTGGGCGCTGAGAGGATGAAAGCAAAGGAGAGAAAGAGGGGGGAAAAAGAGAGTGAGCACCTAATTCTTAAATCTTTACTAACAATGTCATGAACTGGGTGTCGTAAACAATAAGTTAACATCACCAACGGTCAAAAATACCTGATGCACGATTAAACATATAACTGCAACAAATGTTTGTTAGTCGTCACTCAGCAGGTTGGGAAATGTTTGATAAAAACCTTTAACGTTTCATTTACGTATAATGAAAGTCTTCACTCAACAGGTACAAAAAACGTTTGAAAAAAAAACCTATAACGTTTCATTTACGTCAAATGAAAGTCTTCACTCAACAGGTTGAGAAAAGTTTGATAAAAACCTTTAACGTTTCATTTACGTCTAATGAAAGTCTTCACTCAAATTCAAAAAACGTTTGAAAAAAAAACCTTTAACATTTCATTTCGTCTAATGAAAGTCTTCACTCAACAGGGTTCAAAAAACGTTTGAAAAAATAAATCTTTGACGTCTCATTTACGTCTAATGTTGGCCGGTTGATTATGCCCAATTAGCCACGAAACAACCAAACCATAAGTGGCTGTTATAGAAGAAGCAGGTTGGTATGCCCCCACCTCACTGCTCCCTACTACATTCCATTTCACACTTGTCTCTCTTTCCCAATCAGCGGAAAACTAGCTCCACTATATCTCGTTCATTACTAATCAAACGTTAACGGTTGTCATGAACTCGTCTTTTCAAGATGTCCGGTAAGAAACGTTTGCGTGAGATGGGAAGACGAGTCCTAACAGAATTGGATATATGAATTAAGGCCCTATGGCCTGGTGCAAGGTTTGGGGAGGCCATTCAGTGCCAGACTGCTTTGTGGATAGCAAGAAAGCGGACATGAACTCGAAATATTTAATAGGTTCTTTAGAAATCAAATTAATGTCATAATATTCGCAAAAAGCTTGAGACGAGACACAAATAAATGAACAGGCAAAAATCTCTCATATAACAATAAATAAGTGACGGTACGTAACGTCCAACACTTCGGACCTTCCCGTCTTTTCCCTCGCTTATATGGTACAACAGTCATAATATTACCATAGTTGAAAAACAGGAGACCCTCAATAAAATATTATTCACCCCTAAACAAGGCAAAAAACCACTCATACATTCATCAAGAACTCTCAAGTCTTTCCGGTACAAAGGTAACTACGAGTAATTCATCAACCCTTCAATTGCTCCTTCTTCAATGTATTGAATACAGAAAAAAAGTCTACTCAGGTATGAATAAATAAACAATGCTACCCATTCAAGACAATTGAAACCTTTTGGGGGGATGAAAAACAGTTAAAAAACAATACGGTTAAAAGGATTTAATTGTATTAAAACAAGGCTCTATAGGAGTGTTTTACCCGGCACAAATCAAATGTCAAAATATTAGAGGTTACGGGACATTATGGGCGAGGCTATTTATTCAGTATCTCGTACTCATTTAAATATTATATATATAATATATATATATAGATATATATATGTAATTATGATATATATATATATATATTATGTATTATATATAGTAAATATATATATATATATATAGTATATATATGTATATATATATATATATATATATATATGTAGATATATATATATATATGATATAGATATGAATATATAGATATATATATATATATATATATAATATCTATATATACATATATATATATATATACAGTACATTTATTAAGTATATATATTATATATATATATATATAAAGATATATAATTATTCATATATTGTATTCGCATAAGTATCATATATACAGTATATATACATACTACATATATATATATATATATATATATATAGATAATATATATATATATAAATTATACATATATTGTATACATAAATATATCACATACATATATATATATATATATATACCTGTTTATATATATATATATATATATATATATGTATACAACATATATATATGTATAAATATATATATACTGTATATATATATATATATATATATATATTTATATATTGTATATATATATACATATATATATATATATATATATATATATATATACATATTTATATATATAGATATGCATATATATATATATATATATATACTGTATATATATACATATTTACATAATATATAGATATGCATATATATAAATATATATATATATATATATATATATATATATATATATATATATATATATATATATACTCGCTTACATTCTAGGGCACGCGCCTCTTCCAACCCACCGCAAGACTCCCAACTAACCTATACCCCAGGGGCATCATCATCATCCTCATAATCACTATACCACCTCTAGAGCGCCTAGGCCACCCTCCCTACCTCTCTCTTACCCATCTCCTTTTCTCTCGTTACCAAATCCTCCTGCCCCTCCCTTTCCTATACACCTTCATCAGCATCAAGGAACCTCTCTCTCTCTCTCTCTCTCTCTCTCTCTCTCTCTCTCTCTCTCTCTCTCTCTCATTCATTCTCTTTCTGTCAGGTCTCCATAATACACCGGTTCAGAAAAAGGAAGGAGGAGGAGGACCGGTCCGTAACGGTCGCGCGCCTTAGTGGGCCAGCAGGCGGGCAGGAGATTTAAAAAGTCTTCAAGAAAGAGATGGAGAGGGGAGGGGAAATGGGGGGGGGGGGGGGGGTAGTGGTGGTGGTGTTCCAGGGCAAAGCCGAAGAGTGACCCTCCCCCCTCCCTCCCCCCCCCCCCCCCCCCCCTGGTCCTTGAGGAAGCTCCAGGCTCGAGCCAAAATGATTATCGAGGAGGTTCCAGGATCAGCTATACCGGGGCACGTGTCCTAAAAAATCCGTTCGTACTTCGAGTTCCATCGCGGAGACGGTTTTCAGTTCCTTGGCCCTAAAGGATCGGGTTACAGGAGGCTCGTGGCACAGAGGAATCGAAGGGTAGTTTAGTTTACTGTCCAGTGATGGGCAATGGTGGGATTCTTTTTTTTCATCTAACATGGACGTAAAAGAATTTTTTTTTCAGCCTCGAAATGTAAGAACGTTAATCTATAAATATAGATGAAGAGGAGCGTGAGAATTCTACAGGAGAGAGAGAGAGAGAGAGAGAGAGAGAGAGAGAGAGAGAGAGAGAGAGAGGAGAGAGAGAGAGAGAGAGAGAGAGAGAGAGAGAGAGTTTATCATGTCATGCTGAATGCAAGCAACTGGAAGAATCTATTAAAAGATGGGCGAGGACTTTTTCGAAAAAAAAGAATCTTGAAATATTTTCCGCATAGAGGTGAGGAGGCCGACCGCTCTTCAATTCTCCCTCTCTCTCCTTTCTCTTTCTCTCTCTTTCTGTGCGACTCTTCATCGTTAACCATCCGTTTTGAGTTCTTTCTTTTCCATCTCTCCTGCCATGTCTTCTTTCTTCCCGTCTCCACCTATTCTATAGAACACCACGACGTTAAGAATACCACTGAGGCTACCTTCTAACCGTCAGTCCTTTCAGACGGGACCTTTAAATTGTCTTGAAGAATGGGGCACATACCCATGAACAGAAGAGAAACCAGAAAGAGGGGAGGAGGAGGAGGAGGAGGAGGAGGAGGAGGAGGAGGAGGAGGAGGTGGTGGTGGTTGGGTGAAAGGGAAGTAGAAGAAAAGTAGATTGAAGTTTGAGAAAAATTGGGTATTTTTACGTGCAGTAAAGAATTCATGGGATCAAGGGTATAAGAGGTAGGCAAAACACACAATTAATATAAAGCCACTTTATGATGTACAATGGAACGTTTTCCCATTTGACAGTCGTTAGAATCATGGGAGGAATGTTGTTGTAACGTTTACAGGCACACTTACGTCCTTACATACATAAAACACACGCACACATGCACACATAAAACACACATACATACATGTTCAACTTTTAAAAAGTTAAACTCTCTCTCTCTCTCTCTCTCTTGCCTAAAGCCAGATATCAGCAATGCAAACATACATACATGTACTATATATGTATATATATATATGTATGTATGTATATATATATATATATATATATATATATATATATATATATATATATATATATATATATATATATATATATATATAGTATATACCTGTATATACACATAACACGTATATATGTATTCATACGTTATATATATATATATATATATATATATATATATATATATATATATATATATATATATATATATATATTACATAGTAAATAAACCTACTATATGTTTCAGTAAATTACAATCCAAAAGTAATTTTACCCTCACCACATCCAGTAAATATACTGAATATTTAGCAAAATATATCAGCCTATCAATGAAAACTGACAAGAAATATTAGCGAACTATCATCCAGATTTTTTCCTGAAAAGTAAATTTGACCTAAATACTTCGATATCAAGGTTTTTCGTATCAGGTTGGTGAAATTAAAAATTATTTTTACTGACAACTGAGAGAAAATTTATTATGAATGAATACCACATAACAATTCATGACGAAAATAAAAAAAAATTCAGAATTTTTATCAAGGCAAAAACTCTCTATCATTCTGTATTTTTAAATTTTGTAAACGTTGCTCTCTCTCTCTCTCTCTCCTCTCTCTCTCTCTCTCTCTCTCTCTCTCTCTCTCTCTCTCCCTCTCTCTCTCTCTCTCTCTCTCTCTCTCATTCATTTCTAAATAGGAAGTTGACCCTGTTATTTGCGTTTTATTAAGACGTCCAAAAGATCGTAATAAATCATTTCAGAAACCCATTTCTGAACACCAAAAAATATTTTATATTTTTTTTCAAACACTTTACATAAAATTCCTCAACAAACGGAAAGATATTTAACGACAATTAAAAAAACAACATTTTTTCCTACCATATACAAACATACATATACATTATATGTATACTAGCGTAAGCAACCCGTCAAAATGACATCTAAATATTTAAATAGACATTGCGCGCGCATGCACACACAACCCCATCTCACCAGGGTTTGACTAGTTGCTCTCACCCTACCTGAGTGACGAGGAGATCTGAGCGTGACCGAATATATACAGTATATATATATATATATATATAATATATATATATATATATATATAATATATATATATATATATAATACTTTTATATATATATATATATATATATATATATATATACTTTTATATATATATATATATATATATATATATATATGTATATATATATATATACTTATATATATATATATTATTATTATTATTATTATTAGCTAAGCTAAAACCCTAGTTGGAAAAGCAGAATGCTATAAGCTCAGAGGCTCCAACAGGGAAAATAGCCCAGTGAGGAAAGGAAAAACGGAAAATATATTTCAAAAAGAGTAAAAACATATATATATATATATATATATATATATATATATATATATATATATATATATATATATACACATTCTCTCTCTCTCTCTCTCTCTCTCTCTCTCTCTCTCTCTCTTCCTCTATCAACTCTCTGTTTCTTGAATGTCGTCGCGTGAGTGGGGGGGGGGGAGGGGGAGGGGGGCTACGTTTGATTAATTCTAAACTAGCGTAATGGATTAGGACGGTCTAGGGATTTAGTGCTGAATGGCCGAGAGGCAAACGACCTGACCAACTGGAAACACGCGGAGTTGGGGAAATTAAAGCTAGACATGCATGCAGGGGGCCTCTCTGTGTGTATAAGAGTGTGTAAGTGTGTAGGTAAGTGTGTAAGTGTGTATGTGTATTACTGTGTCTGTGCAAGAGCTATTCTATAGGTCTAGAAAGAGAGATCACTCGAAACTGCCCGTCGGTACAAAGTGTTTGTAAGTGTGTAAGTGTGTGTGTAAGTGTGTAAGAGAGTGTGTAAGTGTGTATGTGTATTACTGTGTCTGTGCAAGAGCTATTCTATAGGTCTAGAAAGAGAGATCACTCGAAACTGCCCGTTGGTACAAATAATGCTGTGTGTAAGTGTGTAAGTGTGTAAGAGTGTGTGTAAGTGTGTATGTGTATTACTGTCTGTGCAAGAGCTATTCTATAGGTCTAGAAAGAGAGATCACTCGAAACTGCCCGTCGGTACAAATACTGGTGTGTGTAAGTGTGTAAGAGTGTGTGAAAGTGTGTGTATTACTGTGTCTGTGCAAGAGCTATTCTATAGGTCTAGAAAGAGAGATCACTCGAAACTGCCCGTCGGTACAAATACTGCTGTGTGTAAGTGTGTAAGTGTGTAAGAGTGTGTGTAAGTGTGTATGTGTATTACTGTGTCTGTGTAAGAGCTATTCTATAGGTCTAGAAAGAGAGATCACTTGAAACTGCCCGTCGGTACAAATACTGCTGTGTGTAAGTGTGTGTAAGTGTGTAAGAGAGTGTGTAAATGTGTAAGTATGTATTTGTATTACTGTGTCTGTGCAAGAGCTATTCTATAGGTCTAGAAAGAGAGATCACTCGAAACTGCCCGTCGGTACAAATACTGCTGTGTGTGTGTAAAAGTGTGTAAGAGTGTGTGTAAGTGTGTAAGTGTGTGTGTAAGTGTATAAGTTGTGTGTGTATTACTGTGTGTGTGCAAGAGCTATTCTATGGGTCTAGAAAGAGAGATCACTCGAAACTGCCCGTCGGTACAAATACTGCTGTGTGTAAGTGTGTAAGAGAGTGTGTAAGTGTGTGTATTACTGTGTCTATGCAAGAGCTATTCTATGGATCTAGAAAGAGAGATCACTCGAAACTGCCCGTCGGTACAAATACTGCTGTGTGTAAGTGTGTGTAAGTGTGTAAGAGAGTGTGTAAGTGTGTGTATTACTGTGTCTATGCAAGAGCTATTCTATGGATCTAGAAAGAGAGATCACTCGAAACTGCCCGTCGGTACAAATACTGCTGTGTGTAAGTGTGTAAGAGAGTGTGTAAGTGTGTGTATTACTGTGTCTATGCAAGAGCTATTCTATGGATCTAGAAAGAGAGATCACTCGAAACTGCCCGTCGGTACAAATACTGCTGTGTGTAAGTGTGTAAGAGAGTGTGTAAGTGTGTGTATTACTGTGTCTATGCAAGAGCTATTCTATGGATCTAGAAAGAGAGATCACTCGAAACTGCCCGTCGGTACAAATACTGCTGTGTGTAAGTGTGTAAGAGAGTGTGTAAGTGTGTGTATTACTGTGTCTATGCAAGAGCTATTCTATGGATCTAGAAAGAGAGATCACTCGAAACTGCCCGTCGGTACAAATACTGCTGTGTGTAAGTGTGTGTAAGTGTGTGTATTACTGTGTCTGTGCAAGAGCTATTCCATAGGTCTAGAAAGAGAGATCTCTCGAAACTGCCCGTCGGTACAAAGTGTGTGTAAGTGTGTAAGAGTGTGTGTAAGTGCGTATGTGTATTACTGTCTGTGCAAGAGCTATTCTATAGGTTCTAAAAAGAGAGATCACTCGAAACTGCCCGTCGGTACAAATACTGCTGTGTGTAAGTGTGTAAGAGTGTGTGTAAGTGTGTAAGAGTGTGTGTAAGTGTGTATGTGTGTAAGAGTGTGTGTAAGTGTGTGTGTGTAAGTGTGTATGTGTGTAAGTGTGTATGTGTATTACTGTGTCTGTGCAAGACCTATTCTATGGATCTAGAAAGAGAGATCACTCGAAACTGCCCGTCGGTACAAATACTGCTGTGTGTAAGTGTGTGTAAGTGTGTAAGAGTGTGTGTAAGTGTGTAAGAGTGTGTGTAAGTGCGTATGTGTATTACTGTGTCTGTGCAAGAGCTATTCTATAGGTTCTAAAAAGAGAGATCACTCGAAACTGCCCGTCGGTAAAAATACTGCTGTGTGTAAGTGTGTATGTGTATTACTGTGTCTGTGCAAGAGCTATTCTATAGGTCTAGAAAGAGAGATCACTCAAAACTGCCCGTCGGTACAAATGCTGTTGCTTCTAGTTTAGATGGTCGTTAATACAGACAGACAGACAGACAGACAAGCAAGGAGATAGACAAGACACTAAAAGAGGATTCGAAGATCCGGTTGTGTTAGGCAATCACTGTTGTTATAATAATAATAATAATAATAATAATAATAATAATAATAATAATAATAATAATAATAATAATCAAGATTTAGTAATTGGTTGGACTGGGAAACTATCAACAACAACAACAACAACAGTAAAAGCAACCCAGCAACAACAACAACATTTATAATAATAATAATAATAATAATAATAATGATCACCACTTAGTAGTTGGTTGAACTGGGAACTATCAACAACAACAACAATAGTAAAAGCAACCACAGCAACAACACTAATAAT
>NC_090760.1:9259158-9266658 GCF_036898095.1 Palaemon carinicauda | reverse complement strand
ATTTAGGATTAAGGTTGATGAAAAATGGAGGAGCAATTAAGGGTTTTGAGGGAGGAATTGCGGCTGAGTAAGGAGCGTGAGGAGAGGTTGCTAGTAGAGAATGAGAGGTTGAACTGGGAGAATGCGGCGATGCAGAAGGAGCTTAGGGAGTTAAAGGGGACAGTAGAGAGAGTGGAAGAATGTGTTGAGATGAGGATGCGAGAGAATGAAGAACGAATAGAGAAACGAATGGAAGATATGATGGGGCAAGTTATGGGGATGATGAAAACTATAATGGGTGAAGGTGCAGTCGGAGGAGTGTCCTCAGCTTCGGGCAATGGGTTGGTAGTGGAAGAGAAGGATAAGGTAGGTGATAATGGGAAAGGAAGTGATAGTGATAGTAGTAATAGTGATGGTGATGTTGAAGATAAGGGAATTAGGCATAGTAAGGATGAACAGAAAGGTGAGAGGAAAGATGAAAGGAAAGGTAAAAGTGATGTGAGGAAAGGGAAGAAAAAGTATCAGGCTGATAGCAAGGACGATCGTGAATGGGTGAAAGTGGTAAGTAAGAAAAAGGGTAAGAAAGGAATGGTTAAGGATAGGAATTTAAGTGTGGAAGTGGATTCATTGTATTCAAATGAGGAAGAAGGTAACAGGGGAGTAGACAGTGATGATAGCAGTGAGAATGAACGTGATGTGTGTAAGACTGTGTTTATGAGAGAGGTACCTCGGTGTGAAAGGTTCAATGAGCATAGCAGTAGGGATGTAAATGATTTTTTCAAGGAGTATGAGAGGTATTGTCAGGATAAGTATGGTGATAGTAAAAGAGTTTGGGCTAGGGAGTTAGGAGAATATTTGACTGGGTATTTGTTGACGATGTATGGAGTGATAATGAGTGTATTGGACGTTGATTATGAAAGTGTGAAAACGAGAATAATTGAGCAGGTAAAACGTATGAAAGGGAGTGTTAAGTATAAGCGTAAGAATGATTTTGATGAAGCACGGATGAATGCAGGAGAAGCGATATCAATGTACGTATGTAGGTTGGAAACTTTAGCTAGGAAGAAGTATGGGGATGAAGGTATAAATGAGAATAAGGAGTTAATGAGGAAGTTTTTGGCTACTGTACCCGAGAATGTTGCTGAGTTTGTTAATTTGAAACGGAAGGAGAAAATGAGGTGGACGAAAGAAAGATTGACATGGGATGATATTTTAGAGATAGTTGAGGATTACGAGTTGGATAGGTGTATGAAAGAAAGTAAATCTGTGAGTGTAAGAACTGGAATGGAGGAAAGTGTGCCAGAATTTGTTAGTTTTAGAGATGCTGTTATGAGAGGACCGATGAGGGTAGCTGATAGTGTAGTAGATAGGAGTGTTAGGGCGAGTAATGTGGGAATACCTGTAAGGACAAATGAAGGGTTTAGGCAAGGGAATCAGGTTTGGAGGGATAGGAGTGCTAGTGCGCCGCAAGATAGGTCAGGTAGTTGTATCCGTGAAGAGAAGTGTTATGGATGTGGGAAAGTAGGACATAAGAAGAATGAATGTAGTGTCTGACTGTGTGTATAAGATGCATGGTATGAAAGTTTTTACAAAGTTAGATTTAGTTAGGGGCTATTACCAGATGCCTCTGGCAGAGGGGAGCAGGCCCATTACGGCATTTTCAAGTAGAAGTTGTCATTTTCAGTTTAAAAGATTAAGTTTTGGCCTTGCTAATGCGCCTGCTGCCTTCCAGAGGGCGATGAATGTAGTTTTGGCTGGGTTTGATAGACAGAAGGTGACTGTTTTTATTGATGATATTTTGATTGCTAGTGAGACAGTTGAGGAACACATGCAGTTGCTTGAAGCAGTATTAGAACGGTTGATAGAAGTTGGGGTGAAAGTTAAGCTTGAAAAGTGTACATGGTTGGCCGGAGAGGTGGAATTTCTTGGGCATGTGGTGAGTGAATCGGGTATAAGGAAGAGTGAAAAGTTTGTGAGTAAGGTGAGAGAGTTTCCACGTCCTCATACGGTGCGTGAGTTGAGAGGGTTTCTTGGGTTAATTGAATTTGGTCGGAAGTTTGTCAGAGATTGTTCGGGAATAGGGAAGCCTTTGAATGAGTGGACAGGTAAGAGAAATAGTACGAGACTGAAATGGGATGAGCGTATGATTGAAGCATTTGAAAACTTGAAAGAAGAGGCTGCGAGAGACGTCACTTTGGCTTTTCCCGATTATAGTGAACATGCGAGTATGCTAGAGTTATATACGGATGCTAGTGGGATTAGTATGGGCGGTTGCTTGGTTCAAATGCAAAGAATAAACGGAGATGAACAGTTGAGAGTGATAGCGTATGTAAGTAAAGCATTTAATAAGGCTGAGCGAAAGTATTCCACGATTGAAAGGGAGTTGGCTGCGATAAGGTTTTGCGTGAAAGCGTTGAAGGTATTTTTGTATGGTGTGAAATTTATTGTGCGTACTGACCATCAGCCCCTAGTGTACATGATTAGGAAAGAGTCTGTGAATGCTAGAGTTGCGAGGACAATAGAGGATTTGAATGAATTTGACTTTAAGCTAGAATATGTACCTGGAAGTAAGAACGTGATAGCAGATGCGATGTCAAGAATGCATGGTAAGATAGAAGAGAGTAGCGAGAATGATAGTAATTTTGAAAGGTTGCCGGAAGATTTAATGGTGGTACAAAGTTTTGAAGGGGATGACATGGTGTATAAATGTATTTTGTGTGGGTTAAATAAGGTTAAATTGAAGGGTTTGAATAAGGATATACCTGCTAGTATAGATGAGCTTAGAATGAGTGTTAGGAATGAAGTATCGAAAGAAATGGCATATAAGGAGGAGGATAGTATGCTTGAGGGTGAATTGTTATCAAAAGTATTGTTGGTAGTAAGTATGTTATATGGTGTCACTGTTTATTTGTATTTTGGGTGGAATCGTCCGATGCAGTACCGAGCAAATAAAGAGATTGAAAGGGAGTATATATTGAGGTTACAATGTAATGAAAGATGTTGCAAGTTGTTGAGTAAGAAGGAGGATTGTCTGAGTGACTTTAATCCGAGTGGTATGAGCATGGAAGATAGCGAAGATGACCATGGGTGTGATAAGGATGACCCTATTGATAGGAGAGTAAACATTTGTATGCATGGTGTAAAAGGAAGAATGATGACGTATGTGGGTATAAATGAGAATGAATACTGTAGTTTAATTGATACAGGTGCGCAAGTGTCATTAGTGAATATGTCTGTTATCAAGGAAATAGAGCGGTACAATTGGGAAGTGAAAAGGCAATGTACGAGTGTGAGAATTCATGGGATAGGTAAAGGAAGTTTGCTAGTTTGGGAAGAAGTGCGTTTGAAAGTAAAACTGGGAAGTATGGAGGTGGAACATAATTTTATTGTAATGGGAGAGAATGAGATGCCTAGTTGTTTTTTGATAGGAATTGACTTTTTAAGATTGCATGATTTATCAGTTGATATTGGTAGTGGTTTGCTTCTGAAGAATGGATGTGAAGTAGTTGTGATAGAAGATAATAGTGTATTTATGGCGAATTTTGTTGGCATGGTTGATATTACGAGGAGTGAGGATGATCTACTGACTAAAGAGGAGGTGGAAGAAATGCAAGATGAATGTGAGGAAATTAAAAGGTTACGTGAATGTATGTTGAATAGTATTGAGGTAGAAGAATGGTCGTCTGATTTAGAGGTGTATAAGAAAGTTAGTAAGAGACTTATTGTGTGTAAGAATATTGTTTATTTTCTACATAAAGGAATGGATGAAGATATATATGTTCCTGTGTTTCCAATGCATGCAGCAGTAAGTATGTGTATGTTAGTGCATGACAGATATGGGCATATGGGTAAGAATAAATTATGGGAATGCATGCGTGAGAGATTGTTTACACCTGGGTTGAGTCAGATATGTAAGGATGTAGCGACTACGTGTGAAGATTGCCAGAAAGGGAAGTATCAGAGAGTGCATGCTAATCCGCCTGTTTTGAGATTACGTATGAAAGAACCATTTGAGATGTTTGTGATTGATTGTGTTTCGTTGCCTGTGACTGCGAGAAGACATGTGGGAATGATTGTTATGGTTGATCACATGAGTAAATTTACCTATGCAATACCCATCAAGGATAAACGGAGCGAGACTGTTGCAAGAATGGTTGGTCAAGTGATGTTGCCGATGTGTGTGTGTAAGCCTGTGAGAATGTTAAGTGATAATGGCCCTGAGTTTGTTGGATGGGAGTTTGAGCAGATGTTAAGAGAATGGGGTATTGAACATGTGTATTCGACTCCTTATATGCCAAGTGCGAATGGGTTGGCTGAAAGGACTGTAAGAACATTAACTGAAATTTTGCGAATGATGAGTACATGTGGTAATGATTGGGATTTGTATGTTGGTAGAGCGTTGTGGGCTTACAATGCAACAGTGCATAAGAGTACGGGTATGTCTCCATGTAAGTTTGTTTTAAATTTTGAAAAGATAATAAGACCGAGGTTGGGTGTGTCGGAGGATGATAGAGATGTGTGGAGGAAAGCAAATAAGAGGTTTGAAAGCTTTAAAGTTGGTGAGAGAGTGATGAAAGAAGTAATTGAAAAGGGTAGAATGAATGTAAATAAGGTGCGTGATAAATTTGAAGGTCCCTATGATGTGTTAGAAGTTGGTTCGAGTGGATTAAGTTACGTTTTGGGTAAGTTGTGTGTGGGTGGTATTGTGGAAAAAATTAGGGCCCACCACAACCAGTTGCGTAAATGGAAAGAGGTACCTGAGTATATCCAAGAGAATGGGATGAGTAAATGGTTGAAAAGGAACAAGGGTGAACCTAGTATGTATGAGGACTTAGGTCTGGAAGGTAAACAGTTAGTGTTAGTAGAATATAAGAAAAGGAAGAATACAAGAGCTTTAAGTAAAGATGAAAGAAGGGGAAATTTTATAAGTAAAAGTGAGAATAGAAATAAGTATGACAAGGGTGTAAATGTGCAAGTGTGTATGGAAGATAAATGTGTTAATACAGATGAATCATGGCTGAGTATGAATGATACCTATAGTGTGTGTGGCTTTTCCTTAGGTGATGTAAAAGAAAGGATGACGAATGCGAGAGTGAGAGATAGGAGAATGATTAGTAGTATGAATGAATCTTTTACTAAAGTTGAGAATGTTTTTGATGAAATGGATGAACTGTTTACAGAAATGAGTGTAATTATAGGGCCAGATGAGAACGAGGTAGATATGATTGTACATGATATATTAGATGATAGGGATTTAGATAGGAATAGTGTTAATGTAGCTAATGATTGTGATAAGGAAGAAGTGAATGAGAGAGTATATGGAGGCCCAGTTACTCGGAGTAGAGGTCCCGTTCCCGACTGCGACTGGGTTATGAAAAAAATAATGTAAGTGTTGTGTGAGAAGGATTTGGCAAAGTAAGGGGGGAGGAATGTGGAGGATTTATTTTTGCTTTATTTTTATTTTTGTTTTGCCAAATCCTGTGTGAGAGAGAGAGAGAGAGAGAGAGAGAGAGAGAGAGAGAGAGAGAGAGAGAGAGAGAGAGAGAGATATTGTGTTAGCGAGCGAAAGTAGTTAGTGTAACGATCGTTTGTGGTGAGGAAGACTGTTGGTATAAATGAGATTGTTTGTTTACATGTTTTAGTTAGGTTACGACAGTGGTGAATGTTTCGGAGCGAATGCTTTTTTATTTGACTGCAGCATAAGGCAGTTGTGTGAGAGCTGGATTATATATATATTTTTTCGACCAGCGTGGAAGTGTGTTTGATTTTTCTGAGTAAGTACAATTTTGTTTATCTTTGCTTGTCGTGATTGTGAATGATAGGAACAATTTATTATTTATCTTTGATTATAGTGCGATAGTTCAGTTAGCTAGAAGTGTTCGTAAGTGTTTTTCTTTTTATTTTGGCAGGCTGCGATTCCTCCTTTGGAGTGACTAAATTTCTAGAAAGTGGATTACTGTTGATGACCTGGCCTGGAACTGATCATATTTAGACTGCTTTTTTTTGGATTAACGATTGTCGATGACCTGGCCTGTTTACTTCGATTGCTGCTATTGATGATGATAATGATGATAAGGATGATGACGATGATGATTACGACCCCGATTAGGGAGGCAGTGGTGGCAACTTGCCATACAGTTTAACCTGTTAATCACAGACTGAGGGTTGTGCCGTGAAAGACAGTTCGGCAGTTTGTGAACGACTGTGTTGCAAATAATATATATGAGCATACAAATTTTGGTGTTGAACTCGTAATATATGTGTTTTGTGTTTTCATGTTTGGGTTGCGGTTAGTTTTAAGTTTCGTTGGGATTTATTGGATTGCGGAAAGGTTTTTTTTGTTAATTATATATTTAGTTTAAAGTGTTAAATTTTGATTAGTTTAAAGTGTTAAGTTTTGATTGGTTTAAAGTATTTATTTTGAATGTGGATGGTTTATGAATTATTTTAGTTTGTAAGAAATATAGCATTAAGGTCATGTTTTGCTTTCATTTTCCTTCTGTCCAAGAGTCCCGCTGCTGATAACGTAAGGGAAAGTTTGTTTTGTGGAGACCATTGTAAGTAAGTAAGATTCAAGGGTGTGGGGGTTGTTTTTGCAACATCCCGCCACAGTATGCTTGGTATGTACACGTGCGAATAGCAAATTTGTATCTAATATTTCTCTATGTACAAGTGTATTTTTATTACAAGTCCCCATGTACTCAATTATTATCATTATTATTACTTACTAAGGTACAACCCTAGTTGGAAAAGCAGGATACTATAAGCCCAGGAGCTCCAACAGGTAAAAATAGCCTATTGAGGAAAGGAAACAAGGAAAAATAAAATTTCTTAGAAAGGTGACATTATAATAAATATCTCTTACATAAGCTATAAAGACTTTAACAAAACATAAAGAAGAGAAAAATGATAGAATAGTATGCCTGAGTGTATCCTCTAACCCAAGGCAGTGGAAGGCCATGGTACAGAGGCTACGGCACTACCAAAGACTAGAGAAAAATGGTTTGATTTGGAGTGTCCTTCTCCAAGAAGAGCTGCTAACCATAGCTAAATAGTCTCTTCTAACTTTACCTAGAGGAAAGTGGCTACTGAACAATGATAGTGCAGTAACCCCTTGGGTGAAGAAAAATTGTTTGGTAATAGCAGTGCTATCAGGTGTATGAGGACAGAGGAGAATATGTAAAGAATAGGCCAGACTATTTGGTATATGTGTAGGCAAAGTGAAAATGAACCGTAACCTGAGAGAGGGACCCAATGTAGTACTGTCTGGCCAATCGAAGGACCTGTGACGGGCCGAGAGAAGGTTGTGACTCAAAGACAGGATGAAAGCAACTGAGTGAGTTTATCATAGAACACTCTCCTTTATATACAAAAGCTCAAAGCAACAAGAAATTTCCTGTTCAAAACAGACACCGTTACCGATGAGAAAAACAGACATGTTTATTCAGGCTCTTTTTAGTGCGAGGGAAGAGCGAAGATACAAGCATAATATATACACAAAATGAACTATGTACTATCGTG
>NC_090760.1:9247937-9258658 GCF_036898095.1 Palaemon carinicauda | reverse complement strand
CAAGTATGAATCAGTTTCTCCTTTTCACTTGTGTGTATTTTTGTGTGATTGGTTTTGTATGTATTTATTTACTCTCTCTCTCTCTCTCTCTCTCTCTCTCTCTCTCTCTCTCTTTCAAGCATTGCTTGACAAACCATCTGCTCCTTTTCGCTTGTGTGATTGCTTTTGTATGTGTTTATTTACTCTCTCTCTCTCTCTCTCCTCTCTCTCTCTCTCAAAAGTATTGCTTGACGAACCATTTTCTCCTTTCCTTTTATGTATGTTTATATAAATGCTTCTCTCTCTCTCTCTCTCTCTCTCTCTCTCTCTCTCAAGCATTGCTTGTCGAACCATTTTCTCCTTTTCCTTTTATGTATGTTTATATATATGCTTTCTCTCTCTCTCTCTCTCTCTCTCTCTCTCATTGCTTGTCGAACCATTTTCTCCTTTTCCTTTTATGGATGTTTATATAAATGCTTCTCTCTCTCTCTCCTCTCTCTCTCTCTCTCTCTCTCAAGCATGAACCATTTTCTCCTATTCTCTGTGTGTATGTTTGTATGATTGCTTTTGTATATGTTTATTTACATCTCTCTCTCTCTCTCTCTCTCTCTCTCTCTCTCTCATTGCTTGACGAACCATTTTCTCCTTTTCCTTTTATGTATGTATATAAATGCTTCTCTCTCTCTCTCTCTCTCTCTCTCTCTCTCAAGCATTGCTTGTCGAACCATTTTCTCCTTTTCCTTTTATGTATGTTTATATATATGCTTTCTCTCTCTCTCTCTCTCTCTCTCTCTCTCCTCTCTCTCTCTCTCTCTCTACAAAATGCCTGTATTATCATATATAAATACCGTGTAAACGCTTTTCCGTCTCGTCCTAATAGTTGTATATATAGATTTAAGATTGAGTTTTTTTATGTGTGGCTGATCATTCAACATATACTTTCGTATAGAAAATGTTATGCCAATGCTTCATTGTTTTTTGCTTCTCTGCGTATATTTTCAATTATATATATTTTTTGTGCCTCCTTGCGCTTATGTTTTTAAAGATGATTATGTTTATAGTTTTGTGTGTTTTTTATATTCATCCAAACGTTCAGAATAATGTGTATAAATGAATATGGAAACTTGGAAACAGTGATAGTTGGCTTGTGAATATACATAAACTCCTTTAGGGTAAACGAGTTCTTTACATAAGCCCTTGGAACTTCAATTGAGTAGCTATCAGGTACTAAATTAACTCCATAGATCAACGCAAGCGCAAGATATTTATCCCGAAACCTAAGATTCCTGGCTAAGACACTTTTTCCTCTCTCTCTCTCTCTCTCTCTCTCTCTCTCTCTCTCTCTCTCTTTTTTTTTTTTTTTTTTTTTTTTTTTGTAACTCAGTGATCCGAGTTCAAATCCTGCTCAGGACTTGCTAAACTTTACTGGCTAAACGTAACCTAACTGTCCCTGTGACTGGGGCGGGTTTTGTGTGGGGGTAATCATTAACCAGCTATTGTCTTTCTCCCCCTGGTCCTAGATTAGGTTGGGTTGGTGTTGAACCTCTTTGCATCAAGTTGATCATTGCCAATGCTGCATTTGCTTGGCTTTTTAGCCTTTAATTATACTTGTTATCAGTAACTTCAAGTGAAATTAATCAAGGATAATTAATGCTATGGGCCTTATTGGAATTATGAGGGATATAAAGGAATTAATTTGTAAAATATGTGAATATACCGTTATTTTCCCATAGAGAATATGCAAGAAGCGATTTACCTTATAATTTTCTGAAATTCCATAAGATATAATGAACACTTAGATTATAGTTTGCCTTTATTTTGAAATTCTCCACTTGTCTGAAATACCAGAATGAGGAAATTTTATATATGTTGGTCACTTATTTTTTATAAACATGCATCACACTAATCTTAGTTACAATTACCGGTAATATCACCTAAACAAATGTATAGAAATAATATTAAACTAGCAAAGGATGTAAAAGACTACTTTCCCTTCATGAAATGCAAAATAGAACAACACCAAGCTCTTCATGGATTGACTAAAAAGGCTTTCATTTCAAGCAATCTTCTGCTTTCAAGCAATCGTCTGCTTTTCTGCTTACCGTAAGAGCAATCGTAGTACGCTAAAGTTAGTCGCCGTAGTAAATTCATCCGCCTTGTGTTATAGCCATGTTAAAGCCAGCAAACATCTCATCTCTCAGTATCGCCGGTAGATGTCATTGCTGTGTTATGATTGCGAAACATAACCGAAAAGTATGTCTGATATTTTATTCGACCTTTTCGTACGTTTCGACTCGTATATTCGACTTTTTCGTACACCTCGACTCGTTGGTCGTACCAGTTCGCCTTGCTGGACGAATCTGGTATTAGCAATACTGTTTGTTTACATGTCTCGCGGGATAAACAACAGCAAAGGTGATTGCAATTGCATTATGGGAAGTTTGGGAAAATATTTGCAGTTTTTTTTTTATATATGTGCCAGTTTTAATGTGTGTTTGGTAGTTTTTGGGTTTTTATTTTTGTTTGGTGGTACCGTCCTTGCATGATCACGCCAGACTGGGGTTCGAGTCCCGCTCAAACACGATAGTTCCTTTGGTCGCAGTAACCTCACCATCTTTGTGAGCCAAGGGGGGGGGGGGAGCTATAGGTCCATCTGCCGAGTCATCAGCAGCCATTGCCTGGCCCACCTCTGTCTTAAGGGGCCCATACACGTTCAAAAATTCGTCAAAATTTTGCATCAAAATTTTTGATATCAAAATTTTGATGCAAAATTTTGACGAATTTTTTTAACGTGTATTTAAGCTTTTAGCTCGGATGGAGAGGGGCTAAGGCGCTGATCATATGTATATTTGGTGAGTCTCTAAGGGCATTGTCCTACTTGATAGGACAATGTCACTGTCCCTTGCCTCTGCCATTCATGAGCGGCCTTTAAACTTTTAAGCGTGAAATACGTTTATATTAAACCGAACCACGTGAAATATAAAATGTTGAATTAAACCAACCACGTGGAATATGGTATGCTTTATATTAAACCGAACAACGTGAAATATAAAATGTTGTAAATTAAAACGAACCACTTGAAATATTAAATGTCTTATATTAGAATAGAGTAGTGAAACGTTCAGGATTAGTTGTTGAGACGTGGAAGTGATTCAATTGTGAAGTCCTAGGTCAGAGGTCAAGGTCGAAAAATAAGCTGCCGTGGCGGAGGTCTGCACTCTCAGAGGGCCTTTCTAATTTTTCAGATGTGGAGGTTGTCATCTTCTCCTCTTATTTGTAGTTTGGATTTGAAATATACTACTATTGTTTTATTTTTAATATAATCGGGAAGAATTATGATTCAGTTCTTTTTCGGTATCGAGGACTTTTGGCGTTATAATTCCAAAGAAATTATTTTCAAATATGTGAATTAATTTTCCATATTCATAAACAAATGGTGAAAGTATCCATTGCTGAAGCTATAGAAATAATGGGATTCGACAGAAATAAAATTAATTCTACCAACTAATTTCACTTCTAAGTATATATTTATCTATCTACGTGTACATATATAATATATGTATATGTGTATATTGATATAGATATACATATATATGCCTATGTATTTATTATTATTATTATTATTATTATTATTATTATTATTATTAGCTAGTCTATAAACCTAGTTTTAAAAGCTGAATGCTTTAAACCCAAAGGCTCCAACAAGGAAAAGTCCTGTGAGGAAAGGAAAAACAGATAGAATTGAGTGACTGAGTGCATATATATATATATATATATATACAAACACTATGTATATATATATATATATATACAAACACTATATATATATATGTATATATATATATAAATATATATATATATATATATATATATAAATATATATATATATATATATATAGTCTTTGTGTGTGTGTTTGTTTTGTTTCACATTATCATACTCTACCTTATGCATCATACATCTTGGAATTTGCTATTATACATCCCTATAACCAAACCTGAATAATATCTACTCTCTCTCTCCTCTCTCTCTCTCTCTCTCTCTCTCTCATATGCATTCTGCAGTCAATGCAACATTTCCGCAAGTGCGTTCCGTGGAGATTTATCATTGCAAATTGCTTATACAGCTCATGCTTATGTATACACCTAGCAAGAAGTCTGTCGTCTGGGTCAAGTGTACAATATCAAGGAATGCAATGGCATCTCTCTCTCTCTTCTCTCTCTCTCTCTCTCTCGTTGTAAAGCGTCGTCTGTTTGGTGATTTCGTTGTTGGTTGCTGGGTTTTACGTGATGTCTGGATGTGCATTATGTTTTAAATCGATTGGCCTCTCTCTCTCTCTCTCTCTCTCTCTCTCTCTATCTCTCTCTCTCTCTCTCTCTCTCTCTCTCTCTCACACACACACACACACACACTACAAATGCAAATATATCAACTAACCTACAATTTTTCACAGATCACTTTTAAATAAGGCGAAAACACAGAAAGGAATTCTCTCTCTCTCTCTCTCTCTCTCTCTCTCTCTCCTCTCTCTCTCTCAATATACAAATATATCAATGAATCCGCAATTTTCACGATTCACTTCTAGATAAGGCGAAAACACAGAAAGGATTTCTCTCTCTCTCTCTCTCTCTCTCTCTCTCTCTCTCTCTCTCTCTCAATATACAAATATATCAATGAATCCGCAATTTTCACGATTCACTTCTAGATAAGGCGAAAACACAGAAAGGATTTCTCTCTCTCTCTCTCTCTCTCTCTCTCTCTCTCTCTCAATAAACAAATACAAATATATCAATGAATCCACAATTTTCACAATTTACTTTTAAATAAGGCGAAAACACAGAAAGGAATTCTCTCTCTCTCTCTCTCTCTCTCTCTCTCTCTCTCTCTCTGTCACATATATTGGACTTAGCAGCAATGAGGTAGTCCCACCATTAAATGTTTAATTGTCCATAATAAGTAGCATACGCTAGGAATATGTAATTTCGCTGTTGCCAGTTGTCCTAGACAAAATCAAATCAATGCCTTAGTCCCTCTTTCCACCCACGTAAGACACAGGGGATCCAGCTATTGACATTAATGATTTAATTCATAAACCTATGGTCTGCCCAAACCTCTCCATCATGAGCTCATAACGATGGCCCCGAGTGGAACTTGAACCTCAAGACCACTACCGACTGTACAGTTGGCTTCATTATTTCCGGTACATTGACGTCTTAGCTTCCCATGGAGTTGTACCGGAATTAGTGAAGCTAACTGTACCACTCGCTTACCTGTTTGTCATTTCCATCGCTTGCTAATTCTTTCGCACTATAGTCAATTTCTTTTATTGAGGCGCATTTGCACCGACTCGCATCGGTGCCCTTTTAGCTCGGAAAAATTTCCTGATCGCTGATTGGTTAGAATTATCTTGTCCAACCAATCAGCGATCAGGAAACTTTTCCGAGCTAAAAGGGCACAGCTGCAAGTCGGTGCAAATCTGCCTGGCTAAAAAAAATTTGACTATAGTGCCAACTTGTTAAGAAGCGACTTTTGCAGAGATACTTCTGGGATTATGTGATTTACATTAGATTCAGTGCGTCTATCACAAAAATTCGGAGCTTACTGAAGGTGTAGTCAAATGGCTGGATTAGATATCATTATCTGTTGCTGGAATCTTCTGAATGGAATTTAAAACAGGTTATTACCCTGTTCAATTGGTAATTGTTACCTTAAAACAAAACATGCGTTTTTTTTTTTTTTTTTTTTTTTAGTGCACCTTGAAGATAGATTAGGCCAATGTTCAAAAATAGAGAATATTTATTTTCAATTGCTCTGCTATATCAAAAGTGCCATCAACACATACCAAGAACTTGAAATTTTAATTCCCAGAAACTTAATATTGTTGACTACATTCGTTTTAAAACTGTTTACCATAGTCAAAGTTACTATCTTGTGTTTGATCACTCACTGAGAATGTTAGAGTTGATAAAAGATTGTGAACTATAGTAAATTTTTGTTAGCTAGGCAATTTGCACCGACTCACAGCTGTGCCTTTTTAGCTCGGAAAAGTTTCCTGCTATCTGATTGGTTAGAATTATCTTGGCCAGCCAATCAGAGATCAGGAAACTTTTCCGAGCTAAAAGGGCACCCCTGTGAGTCGGTGCAAATCTGCCTCGCTAAAAAGAATTGAATGTAGGTGGCTATGCCACTCATATTTAGCCGTCATATTTGATGGGTAGTGTACACAAGTATATATATATATATATATATACACACACACATATATATATATATATATATATGTGTGTGTGTGTGTGTGTATTTATTTATTTATCTATTCACACACACACACACACATATATATATATATATATATACATATATATATATATATATATATGTATATATATATATTTATATATATATATATATATATACATACACATATATACATACATATACATAAACATATAAAATCTTTGCCATACTTTCCAATGTTTTGACAGATGCATACAGCTGTATATAGGTGTGCGTAAGATATTTGTCTGGCTACCTGTTTATACACATCCCTGTATAGACCTCGTACGTGACTTGTTTATCTCCGCGAGAGGGAGAGTTGTACTAAATAGATTTTAATGAGAAGGAAGAGGAGAGAGTGAGAGAGAGCCTCTGACCATTCATGTATTGACTCCGGTCCTAAAGTGACCAATCAGACTTTCGATAATTATCTGGTAATGAACCTCTTCAAGCTGGTCACTCCCTCTCTAAAGGTGTGAGGGAGAGCCGTAGAGAGAGAGAGAGAGAGAGAGAGAGAGAGAGAGAGATGGGATGTAACAGGAGGTGGTGTTGTATAGGCTGGTTAGATGGGAAGGGATCGTCTGCATTATTTGGTTTTATGCAAGTTTTGAAGAGGTGATGCTCTCTCTCTCTCTCTCTCTCTCTCTCTCTCTCTCACAATAAACAAATACAAATATCAGTTAATCCACAATTTCCATAAATCACTTTTAAATAAGGCTAAAACGCAGAAAGGAATTCTCTCTCTCTCTCTCTCTCTCTCTCTCTCTCTCTCACAATAAACAAATACAAATATCAATTAATCCACAATTTCCAAAAATCATTAAATAAGGCGAAAACACATGATGCTCTCTCTCTCTCTCTCTCTCTCTCTCTCTCACAAAATTAACAAATACAAATATCAGTTAATCCACAATTCCACAAATCACTTTTAAGTAAGGCGAAAACACAGAAAGGCCTCTCTCTCTCTCTCTCTCTCTCTCTCTCTCTCACAAAATAAACAAATACAAATATCAGTTAATCCACAATTCCACAAATCACTTTTAAGTAAGGCGAAAACACAGAAAGGCCTCTCTCTCTCTCTCTCTCTCTCTCTCTCTCTCTCTCTCTCTCTCACAAAATAAACAAATACAAATATCAGTTAATCCACAATTCCACAAATCACTTTTAAGTAAGGCGAAAACACAGAAAGGCCTCACTCTCTCTTTCTCTCTCTCTCTCTCTCTCTCTATTTCTATCTCTCTCTCTCTCTCTCTCTCTCTCTCTCTCTCTCTCTCTCTTTTCCACATGCACATACACAAATATTCTTACGTTCATAATAATACCTATATTAATTCTATGTAACCTGCATTAGATGACATAATTTCTCTCACTCAGTTTCGTATTGTGACACAAACACAAACACAAACACATAGGTAGTATTTATGCTTTAACCTTTAATCTAAGCCTTTGAGAGAGAGAGAGAGAGAGAGAGAGAGAGAGAGAGAGACTTTTACATATATACGAATGGATTGGTTTTAGATATTACCTTGTCTTAAGAAAAGATTGGAGTTCAAGTATATGTTAAATCAGTTAACTAGAGCGTGCGTACATGAATGTTTGCATGTAAATGTGGATGATAGAGAGAGAGAGAGAGAGAGAGAGAGAGAGAGAGAGAGAAAGAAAGATCCAAGCAGAAAAATTCTTTCAAGTTCAAGAACAAGTCGATCATCTTCCACCTCATTAGCCCTCAAGTGTCATACACATCCAAAAGCTTCTCCTGATGTCTGATTGCATCCCTCCCCCCTTTCTATAAGTTACCCCCTCCTCTATCCCCCTTTTCTATCAGTCATCCCTCTTCTATCCCCTCATCCATTACTCTCCCCAGTCTATCAGGCACCCCCTCTTCTATCTCCTCCTCCCACTTATATCAGCTATCCTCTCTTCTAGCCCCCTCCACCTAGTGTACCAGAAACCCCTCTTTCTATCTCTTCCCTCTTTCTATCCCTTCCCCCTTTCTATCTCCTCCCCCTTTTCTATCAGCCACTCCTTCTTCTCTCCCCTCTCCCCAATCTATCAGCCACCCTTCTTGTATCACTCCCTCTTTCTTCCACCCCTTCTTCTATCCCCTACCCATTTTCTCTATCCTCTCCTCAGTCTATTAGCCACCCCTTCTTCTCTCTCCCTTCCCCTTTTCTATCCTCTCCCCCTTTTCTATCAGCCACTCGCTCTTTAATCCCCTCCCCCATTATCAGCCACCCCCTCATCTATCCCGTGTCCCTTTGTATCATCAACCCCCTCTTCTATTCCCTCCGCCTTTCTATCAGCCATACCATTCATCCCCTACCCCTTTTCTCCTCCCTCTCCTCCTCTTCTCTCCCCCTCCCCCTTTTCTAGATCCTTTCCCTTTTATATCCCCATCCCCAATCTATCAGCCATACCCTATTCTATTCCCTCCCCCTTTTCTATCCCCATCCCCAATGTATCAGCCATACCCTATTCTATTCCCTTCCCCTTCTCTATCCACATCTCCAATCTATCAGCCATATCCTATTCTATTCCCTCCCCCTTTTCTATCCCCATCCCCAATCTATCAGCTATACCCTATTCTATTCCCTCCCCCTTTTCTATCCCTTCCCCCATATCTATCAGCCATACCCTATTATATTCCCTTTCTATCCCCATCCCCAATCTATCAGCCATACTCTATTCTATTTCCCCCCCCCCTATCTATCAGCCATACCCTATTCTATTCCCTCCCCCTTATCTATCAGCCATCCCCCTCTTCTATCATCTACTAAACTGATGACGCAACGAGAGAGAGAGAGAGAGAGAGAGAGAGAGAGTACTGATTACCAAATGACTCAATACAGACAATAACATAACGCTTACATAACGCGTCGACTCCTTCACCAGAGATAAATAATTTAAATTTAATTAATAACTTGCGCCATCAACGGGATCGCCAGAAGTTTACGAAATTAGTCCTGGTATATTTGACCGTTTCCGGAAGACAATAGACAACAGGTAAACAATACAGTCTATGAGATTAGCTTTCATATGGCTTTGACGAGGTATGGAATTAGTTCAAAGATGCATTTTTTCAAGGGGATAGAGATAGATAGATAGATAGATAGAGAAGTAAGGAAGCTCTCCCCTGGAAAATGCTGTCATTTAAATAAATGCCTTGTTATCCAGGCGTTCGCTCCTGGCCACATGAATATTTAACACAGACTTCTAAATGAAACAAGATAATCTAGCACTGTTAGCCACTTTGTTCTCGCCTTTGCAAATGCTTATGGTGGCCCGTTGCACCCTTTTTATTCATTCATCTTTCGATTTTTTTTTTAATATTCACCGTTTCCCCTCTTTCTTCCTTTTCTTCTTCCGTGTCTTCTTCCTTCTTCTTTCTTCTCCCCTAGGGTCTTCTCTAAGACCTCCCGGGGTGGAAAATCTGCATAGTCTTTCATTACGTCCATTAAATCAGTGTTTTTATTTACCTCCTTTTTTTTATCCCTTTATTTTTACGCTCCTCGCTCCCTCTTTTTTCTCCAAATTCCTTTTGTTATTTGCACATTTTATATTCCTTCATCTCTCACCTTCCTTTCATTCTCTCTCTTTGCTTCTTCCCTCTTATTCCCCATCATCTCCCCCTCCTCTATTCTCTCTTTTTTTATCCTTCCAACACTCTTCTCCCGTTATTGCATTACTTTCTTTGAGCGGGGTCTTGCATATGCATCAAGATTTAGCCCAAAACGAGCCGGGCAAGAAATGGATTCCCATCGGGGTTGAAGTTTTCGGGATCATAAATAAATAAATAAAAAAACATGGGACTTATTCCAAAGGCAAAATCACCTTCTCTTTTGTTCGCTTCGAACAAAAGAGGAGCCGATAGATAGGGCTAAAAGAGGAGCCGATAGACGGAATTAGAAGAGGAGCCGATAGACAAAACTAAAAGAGGAGCCAATAGAGAGAACAGGAAGAGGAGCCGTAACACGGAACAAAAAGAGGAGCCGATAGGCAGAACAAAAAAGGAGCCTATAGACAGAACGAAAAGAGGATTCGATAGACAGAACAAAAAGAATAGCCGATGGACAGAACAAGAAGAGGAGCCGATAGACAGAACAAGAAGAGGAGCCGATAGATAGATCATAAAGAGGAGCCGATAGACACAACAAAAAGAGGAGCCGTTACACAGAATAAGAAGAGGAGCCGATAGACAGAACAAAAAGAGGAGCCGTTACACAGAACAAAAAGAGGAGCCGATAGACAGAATAAAAAGAGGAGCTGATAGACAGAACAAAAAGAGGAGCCTTTACACAGAACAAAAAGAGGAACCGATAGATAGAATTAGAAGAGGAGCCGATAGACCGAATAAAAAGAGGAGCTGATAGATAGAACATAAAGAGGAGCCGATAGACAGAACAAGAAGAGGAATTGTTACACAGAACAAAAAGAGGAGCCGATATACATAACAAAAAGAGGAGCCAAT
>NC_090760.1:9240437-9245437 GCF_036898095.1 Palaemon carinicauda | reverse complement strand
AAAGATATCAAGATAATTATGAAGATATGTTTTACCAATTTTAATAACTTTTGTGGTAGAAAATGTCATTTAATACGGCATTGTATATATTGAAGGAGTTTAATAATTTTTTAAGGCATATAGATTTACTATTTATTGTCACTTTGATAAGAGGATAAAATATTGAGATGATTAAAGTAGTTTTATTTAATCATGCGATTAAGGGATGAAGATCTGTTTAATAGTTTCCTTAATCAAGATGATTAATCTATTTAAGAATATAGAATTGAAATAATCCCGATAAACGGGTTTTATCAAATAAAGAAAATAATCTGATAAGATAAGATTTAGAATCATACAAACATACGATATTCTACGAAATCATCTTACCTTGATCGAACGCTTTGATAAGACTGACATCTATGATGACCTTTCTAATGTTTACGTTTTTTCTTCTTCTTTCCAGAGTGCGGATGAGTCGGTGAGTACCCAGAGGCATAGGTGTCTTAGAGGAGTAAAATATGTTGGGATTAAGTATCATCATAGTAAGTTGTATATATATATATATATATATATATATATGGTAAATTTTGCACATTTAGACATGTTTTTTCGTATTAAAATAAGCCATATATTTTCGATACATTAATGTCTAGATTCTCTTAGCGACATCGGGATTATTGTCCCAGTCGAAATCATACCAAGGCAATAGCTTTTAACAGGCTGAGAATCGAACCCTGGTCCTGGAAACTTGTATGATCAGTGACATAACACTTGGCCAAGTAGTATGTCACTGTTCATACAAGTTTTCTGGACCAGGGTTCGATTCCCGGTCGGTCAGAAGCTGTTGTCCTTGTGGGATTTCGCCTGGGGCTCTAATACCGAGGTTGTTAAGAGAATCCAAACATTAATGTATAAAAAATATAGAGTTAATTTGATATATATATATATATATATATATATATATTATATATATATATATATATATATATATAAATGGGCTATTCTATGATTTGTAAGGAGTTCTATCTGTTGCAACAAATATTTCATGGGGGTATTTTGTTTATCCGGGTACAGTTGTTTATAATTGTTTTATATATATATATATATATATATATATATATAAACATATTCAAATGATCCATATATATTACAATAACTTGATATCTGGATTCTTTCTGTTCCTCGGGATCAGAGACCCAAGGAGGAATCAACTCAAAGATATGGCTATTTGGTATGCCACTGTCGTGCAAGCTTCTCGAACCAGGGTTCGATTCCCCGGCCAACCAAAGGCTATTATCTTTAAATTGATTCCCCCCGTGGGTCTCTGATCCCGAGGTATAGAGAGAATCCAGCTATTAAGGTAGTATAATATATGGGTGATTTGAATATGAAAAACACTAAACTGATATATAGCCTGATTTTTTATATATAATCTGATACGATTTGTGTTATATATACTTAATATTTTATGAACAAGTGTTGAAAGTCTTCTTGTTCAACATACCGTATTGAACATTGTCTTAATTTCCACTTATGGGGTTTTTATCCTTTTTACAAGTTCTTTATTTTAAGCAGTTGATAAAAATTAGATTTAGGTTAATATTTCCTATAAGTAGTAAACGATTTAGTTGAACAAAATCAATGCTTTAAAATCTCTTGTGTTGTTTGCATTATTAAAATAAGGTGTAAAAAATACTGACGATGATGAGGTGAAATGAAAAGAGCGTTGAATATTGACCGTGCTATTTACGTCTTATATTTTCGAAGAATTCAGCTCTTGTCTGTTCCCTTCAAACCTCCACTACCTCCTCCTTCCCCCTCTCCCCTTCCCCTTCCCCCTTTTACCTCCTCAGAATTATCATTTCACTCCACACCACCTCCTCCCTCCCCCCTTAGATGTCATTTCACCCCACCCACCTAAATCCCCTTTCTCTTGTCCACTCTTAAAACTGTTACACCTTAATGTCCTTCACGATTTTGTTTAAAAATCTGGCTTCTTTTTCTTCTCTTTTCTCTACAATCAGGCTTCTTTTTGTTCTTCCCCCTCTCCTCCTCCCCTCTTCTCCCTCCACAGACTTGTCATTTCACTCCACACCACCTCCTCCCTCCCTCCCCCCTTAGATGTCATTTCACCCCACCCCCCTAAACCCCCTTTCTCTTGGTCACTCTTAAAACTGCTACACCTTAATGTCCTTCACGATTTGTTTAAAAATCTGGCTTCTTTTTCTTCTTTTTTCTTTACAATCAGGCTTCTTTTTCTTCTTCCCCCTCTCCCCCTCCCCCCTTCTCCCTCCTCAGAATTGTCATTTCACTCCACACCACCTCCTCCCTCCCTCCCTCCTCAGATGTCATTTCACCCCCCTAAACCCCCTTTCTCTTGATCACTCTTAAAACTGCTACACCTTAATGTCTTTCACGATTTGTTAAAAATCTGGCTTCTTTTTCTTCTTTTTTCTCTTCTATCAGGCTTCTTTTTCTTCTTTTTACCTCTACAATCAGGCGCTAAACATACAAGATTGGGTGAAGCGGTAAGCTGTAATATATATCTAGGTCCTTAGAACATTGGGGCTACGGTGTTTGGTGGGGGGTGGGGGAGGGGTGAGGAGCCATTTTTCTAAGGTAGAAAAGACGTAGCTCCAATGACTCCTTGACTTGGAGCTTAATATTGACATTACAACCGACCCCGTGGTTGATTACAGACAGCCTTTTGATTTATAAACTGGACGTTATGTGTACACATAGGTTCGAATGGAAGACGTAAAAGACGGAGTATTTGCACAGCGAAATATGTCGCGGGAATGCATTAAGAAAATGGTCTATCACGCTTGCTTGGCTATTCTTCATGGTTAGTGCCACAGCACAAACATTCAAGGAGACGTACGCATGCAATACTTGGGTTCATTTTCAATAATAGCTTTTGTTTTGGAATTTGGTGTATCTAAGTGATTTTCATTTCTTTGAAAGGTGTAAGTGGGGGAGCCTCGATTCCTTAGAATGTGGCGTGTAGATCCCGTGGATTTTTGTACTTTGTACGCGTTTTCTTTAGATATTATTATTATTATTATTATTATTATTATTATTATTATTATTATTATTATTATTACTTGATAAAATATAACCCTAATTGTAAAGGCAGGATGCTACAAGCCCAGAGGCTCCAACAAGGAAAATAGCCCAGTGAAGAAAGGAAACTAGGAAAAATGAAATATTTTAAGAACAGTAACATTAAAATAAACATTTCCTATATAAACCATAAAAACTTCAACAAAATGAGAGGAAGAGAAACTAGATATAAAGTTTATAACCATTTTTACGTTTAGAAGTTGTTATTATTATTATTATTATTATTATTATTATTATTATTATTATTACTAGCCAAGCTACAACCCTAGTGGGAAAAGCAAGATGCTATAAGCACAGGTACACCAATAGGGAAAAATAGCCATGTGAGGAAAGGAAATAAGGAAATAAATAAATGATGAGAACAAATTAACAATAAACCATTCTTCAAACAGTAACAACGTCAAAAACAGATTTGTCATATATAAACTATAAAAAGACTCATGTCAGCCTGTTCAACATAAAAACATTTGCTGCAACTTTGAACTTTTGAAGTTCTACTGATATTTTGTTTATTAATTAATTACGTCTGTTTTGACGTTATAGCGTCTATCTCACTTGGACGTCATATGATTTAATTTAATATTCATATCAATTGGTTGTTTCTCATGTAATTTTGACTTTGACGCATTTTTTTATATAAATGACTTTGTCAATTCAGAGGACGGGCTTCGAAACGACCATTTGTTTGGTGTTTTGTATTGAAATATATTGTTGTTATTGTTGTTTTTAATATTATTATTAATGATAATATAATTATTATTATTATTGTTATTGTTATCTTTATTATTATTATTATTATTATTATTATTATTACTATTATTATTATTATTATCATTATTATAGTTAATAATAATAATAATAATGTTACTGTTTTAATTATTATTATTATTATTACTATTATTATTATTATTATTATTATTATTATTATTATTATTATTATTACTAGCTAGACTACAACCCTAGATGGAAAAGCAGGATGGCATAAGCCAAGGGGATCCAACAGGGAGAATAGCCTAGTGAGGAATGGAAATAAGGAAACAATGTTGTTGTTGTTGTTATTATTATTGTTATTATTACTAGCTAGACTATAAACCTAGATGGAAAAGCAGGATGCCATAAGCCAAAGGGATCCAACGGGGAGAATAGCCCAGTGAGGAATGGAAATAAGGAAACAATGTTATTATTATTATTATTATTATTATTATTATTATTATTATTATTATTATTATTATTATTAGCTAGACTAAAACCCTAGCTGCAAAAGCAGGGTGCCATAAGCCAAAGGGATACAACAGGGAGAATAGCCCAGTGAAGAATGGAAATAAGGAAACAATGTTATTATTATTATTATTATTATTATTATTACTAGCTAGACTACAACCCTAGATGGAAAAGCAGGATGCCATAAGCCAAAGGGATCCAACGGGGAGAATAGCCCAGTGAGGAATGGAAATAAGGAAACAATGTTATTATTATTATTATTATTATTATTATTATTATTATTATTATTATTAGCTAGACTACAACCCTAGAGGGAAAAGCAGGATGCCATAAGCCAAAGGGATCCAACAGGGAGAATAGCCCAGTGAGGAATGGAAATAAGGAAACAATGTTGTTTTTATTGTTATTATTATTATTATTATTATTATTATTATTATTATTATTATTATTATTATTATTATTATTATTATTATTATTATTAGCTAGACTACAACCCTAGATGGAAAAGCAGGATGCCATACGCCAAAGGGCTCCAGCAGGCAGAATAGCCTAGTGAGGAATGGAAATACGGAAACAATGTTGTTGTTGTTGTTGTTTTTATTATTATTATTATTATTATTATTATTATTATCTAGATTACAACCCTAGATGGAAAAGCAGGATGCCATAAACTA
>NC_090760.1:9230437-9232937 GCF_036898095.1 Palaemon carinicauda | reverse complement strand
ATGTTCCTGATTGTTTATTTACCTTAAGAGTAAATAATATGTTTAGTTCAAGTACATGATAAATTCCTCGCTTTTATTAGGGTACTTTTAGTATGAAACCCATTTATGAAACTGTTCCCAAATGACGTAGGTCGAAGTAGGTCAAGCGGCTGCTTTAGTAATTGCCAATGTATCGAAACGTTTATTCCATTATTATTATTATTATTATTATTATTATTATTATTATTATTAGCCACGCTACATCCCTAGTTGGAAAAGTAAGATGCTATAAGCCCAATGGTTGCAACAGGGAAAAATAGCCCAGTGAGGAAAGGAAATAAGGAAATAAATAAATGATGAGAACAAATTAACAATAAATCATTCTAAAAACAGCAACACCGTCAAAACTAATGTCATATATAAACTTTAAAAATATTTATGTCATCCTGTTCAACATAAAAACATTTGCTGCAACTTCGAGCTTTTGAAGTTCTACTGATTCAACTACCCGATTAGAAAGATCATTCCAGAACTTGGTCACAGCTGGAATAAATGTTCTAGAATACTGTGTAGTATTGAGCCTCATGATGGAGAAGGCCTGGCTATTAGAATCACATGCCTGCCTAGTATTACGAACAGGATGGAATTGTCTAGGAAAATCTGAATGTAAAGGATGGTCAGAATTATGAAAAATCTTATGCAACATGCATTATGAACTAATTTTGCACCAAACTTTGCATAAAACTAAATTCAGCTACTTGAGAATGTTATTCACTTACATTAAAATGCTGAGAATGTGATTGATAAACACTACATGCGTAAAAAAATGTACGTAACTCAATAGTTTTAATGGATACACTACTAAGGCTTTGTTATCAATTTAAAGATTATGCATAAAATTTTTGATGACACCTAGATACTCCTTACATGATGATGATTTTTTTTTTTTTTTTTTTTTTTTTTTTTTGTAGGATGGGTGAAATGAGAATTTTTTTCCCTCCTATCTGCTACTGATATCTCTATAAATTAAGTAGATGTTTGACATCATGTGGTGTTTAATGTATGGACAATGTATGAATACTTTCACCCCGAGGCCATCTTATTCCCATTTACATCGTTCTGAAAGAAAAGGACACTTCGTATTTTGATCTACAAAGGTTGACTATCCATAACATGCATATATATATATATATATATATATATATATATATATATATATATATATATATATATATATATATATATATATATATATATATATATATGTACACAAGAAACCGAGGAAGACAAAAAAACCGCTGGCGAGATGACTTAGACCAACATAAACAACAGTGGCACAGAATAGCTTGCGATAGAAGTCTGTGGAGGAACCTGGGGAAGGCCTACATCCAACAAAGGACTTTTGAAGGCTGAAATGATGATGATAACATAGAATATATATAAAAAATACTCTATTACAAATGCGTAACCTCGTGAACTCTAGTTTGAAGGAATCTCATTACGTTTCGTGGTACAATTTTCTTGCGTTTCAAAGAATCTATTAATGACTTAGAGATGCTTGAAAGGAATAAATATTAACCTCTTTTGATCCAGTTTTAGGAGGAAACCTTGTTGTGTATAGTGTGAACCCTGACTTCAACGACCTTCAGTAACTTTTCAATTCCATGCGAAAAGATGACTTCAATTTATCTCTGTTTTCCCATCGACTTATACCAATAGCCAGCCGCGTATTGTTTTCGTGTTATCAGTCCACCTCTCGCTTTGCCCTGTAAGCGTTACGTAATGGTCTTTGCAGCTTTAATTCGATCCTCAGCTGCACCTACTTTATATCCTTCTGCTTTCCCTCCATTCTCACTTTCTTTTCTTTCTTTTTACTGTTTAACTTCAACTTATGGGTTGTGGTGGCCTACCGGTAACGTTCCTGACTGGGTTTCGAGTACCGCTCAAACTCATTAGTTTCTTTGGTCGCTGTAACCTCACTCTCCTTGTGAGCTAAGGATAGGTGGTTTGGGGGAGCGTATAGGTCTACCCGCTGAGTCATCAGGAGCCATGGCCTGGTCCTCCATGGTCCTACCATAGATAGAGAGGGGCATGGGCGCTGATCACATGTACATATAGTCAGTCTCTTGGGGGATTGTCATGCTTGCTAAGGTAATGTCACTGTCCCTTGCCTCTGCCATTCATGAGTGGCCTTTATACCTTTAAAGTTTTACTTCAATGTAACTGCAGGGTTTTTCTTCAGTTACAATCTGGCCCTTGATAGGTTCACAGAGTCCAGTGTCTTCTCCTTCTTCTTTGTTTGCATATTTTCCCACTTCTATGTAGGGTCGAGGTTTCTGGCGTTCTCCATATACCTCTGTCCCACACTTCACAGGGCCCAGCGTCTTTATATCCCAAAAGATCCAATGTATACCTAGAATTAAAACAATACGCACATTCACTTGAAAATTGATAGCAGATAATGAGACAATAGATACTCCGTAGGGCATAATTTTGGTATATACAAGCTTACCTATGGTAA
>NC_090760.1:9217937-9227937 GCF_036898095.1 Palaemon carinicauda | reverse complement strand
CCTAGGAAATTGGAAAAGTTTTAAGGTAATCTAAGGTAAAAAGCAGCAGCATCTAAGGAAATTGGATAAGTTTTAAGGTAATCTAAGGTAAAAAGCAGCAGCATCTAAGGAAATTGGATAAGTTTTAAGGTAATCTAAGGTAAAAAGCAGCAGCATCTAAGGAAATTGGAAAAGTTTTAAGGTAATCTAAGGTAAAAAGCATATGATAAGGAAATTGGAAAAGTTTTAAGGTAATCTAAGGTAAAATGCTGCAGCATCTAAGGAAAGTGGAAAATTTTTAAGCTAATCTAAGGTAAAAGCAGCAGCATCTAAGGAAATTGTTAAAGTTTTAAGGTAATCTAAGGTAAGAAGCAGCAACATCCAAGGAAATTGGAAAAGTTTTAAGGTAATCTAAGGTAAAAAGCAGCAGCATCTAAGGAAATTGGAAAAGTTTCAATGTAATCTAAGGTAAAAAGCAGCAACATCTAAGGAAATCGGAAAAGTTTTAAGGTAATCAAAGGTAAAAAGCAGCAGCATCTAAGGAAATTGGAAAAGTTTTAAGGTAATCTAAGGTAAAAAGCAGTAGCATCTAAGGTAATGGCTATATGCTCTAGCTTAAACCCTGCTCATAAGTATCAAGTTATTTAGACTATCGATTTGGCCTCGAATAGATGACGTAGACTTTATCATAACTGTCGCAATTATACCTTAAGTACAGTGCTTGTGTGTGTTTGTGTTTGCGTTTGCGTGCGTGTGTGTGTAATTAATGGGTTCGTATTGAAAAACAAGTAGTCTTCATTATTTTTGTTTTTTCTGTATAAATCCATTTTCAGTGAAACTATATTTTTCTCTCTTCGTGGCCAATTTTTAATGCAAGTCAAATATTTTTTTCTCTACTAAACCATCTTTTAAAGAAACAGTCAAATGTTTTACTCTTTACATAACAAATTTTTCAATGAAAGTCAGATATTTTTCGATACATAATTATTTTTTAAAGAAACAGTCATTAAAGAAGGGGTCAAATATTTTTTTTTCTATACATAACCATTTTTTAAAGAAAGTCAACTATTTTCACTACATAATCATTTTTTAATGAAAGTCAAATATTTTTTTTCTCTACATAACCATTTTTTTAATGGAGTCAAATAATTTTTTCCTCTATATAATTTTTCCCTTAAATTAAATAAACCAATTACAGTTCCCATTGCTATCCCATCCTTATCCTTTTTATTACCATTTTTTTATTGAAAGTCAAATATTTTTTTTCTCTACATAATCAGTTTTTTTAATGTAGTCAATTTTTTTTTCTACATATTTTTTTCCTTAAATGAAATAAACCAATTACAGCTCCCATTGCTATCCCATCCATATCCTTTTTATAACAATTTTTTTAATGAAACAGTCAAATATTTCTTTTCTCTACATAATCAGTTTTTATTTAATGAAACAGTCTAATAAATTTTTCTCTAAATAATTTTTTCCCTACATGAAATAAACCAATTACAGTTCCCATTGCTATCCCATCCTTTTTTTTTTTTTTTTTTTTTTTTTTTTTTTTTTTTTTTTTTTTTTTTTTTTTTTTTTTTTTTGTGTGTGTGTGTGTATCCTATGTTTTCAATCGTATTTTTCCAAGTCGCTCCAGTCTTCGCAAAAGATGAATTTCCCCCGCGCAAGCAGAAAGCGAAGAAGCAAACACTCCAGTCACGAACAGTTCCCTGAAATCCGGAAGAAATCCATTGTGAAGTTCCTCGCTTTTGATGAGTGACTCCGTCTCCGCCTTGAGCCTGGCATACATTTCGAGAATAAACACCCCTTATTCTTAGCCGTCTCTCGTATGATCTCTTCAGTAGAACTTCAAAAGTTCAAAGTTGGAGCAAATGCTTTTTTTTGTTGACCAGGCGGACATGAGTCTTTTTATAGTTTATTTATGACATATTTGTTTTTTGATGTTGTTTATAGTTTATATGTGACATGTCTGTTTTGACGTTGTTACTTTTTTTTAGAACGATTTATTGTTAATTTGTTCTCTTCATTTATTTATTTCCTTTCCTCACTGGGCTATTTTTCCCTGTTGGAGCCCCTGGGCTTATAGCATCTTGCTTTTCCAACTAGGGTTGTAGCTTGGATAGTAATAATTTCTCTTGGCACTCCTAAGAGAAATCGTAGATCAAGTGGTATCGATTGCCCAAAAGAGACACTGACGATTGTTTAAAGAGAACTCGTGAGCGGCAGAGGCAAGAGATCTCTTGCTTGAGGGTACTGTGACGGAGGGAGAAGGTTGTGAACTCAAAGGCAGTATGAAGGCAACTGAGATAGTTTATTAAAGAACACTCTCCTTTATATACAAAATCTCAAAGCAACAAGAATTTTCATGTCCAAATATTGACACTGTTACAGAGGAGAAAAGCAGACATGATTTTTCAGGTTCTTTTTAGTGCGATGGGAGAGCGAAGATACAAGCACAAAATGAACTATGTACGATCGTGTGGACACACGGTTGGTACATGGCTCCCTCTCTAAAAATGACATACTGAACATGTTAAATAGGTGCCCTGAATCTGGAGAGGTAGTAGTAAAAACTGCGCCGATTAGCGGCAGTGAGTGGCTGTAGAAGTCGTTGGTTGGGGTGCGAGCGAGTGGTGGATGATGGGTGGCTGTGTTGCCGCTCCGGCTCGTCACGGGGTAGGCGAGTGTGTCCTACGGCATTCATAGGCGTGTGTGTCCTACGGCATTCATAGGCGTGTATGGCCTACGGCATTCACGTCAGCTTCGGTTGAAGTTGAATAGGTGTCCTCTTCGTCACGAGTGGAGGCGTTGATGGAGGTTTTGAAGGTCATGAAGTGGCTGTCCATAAGGGCACGAAGTAGGTTCACCTCACGAGGAGAGCTGTCTGCAGCAGGTTGCAGGCGAGTGATACTGGTCATTTTCCCGAGGGTGAACGAAGCCCTTTGGTCCCCCAACGGTTGTTGAGAGAGCTGAAAAGGCGTTGCTATACGGGCGGCTGGCGACGGCGAGTACTGCTGCAGAAGGTATGCGTTGACGGCGTCATAGTAACGGTGAGAGGTGGAGGGGGGGGGGGGGGCGGGAGGAGAGAGTCACTCCGGGGTCACCAATGTGACGAAGGAGGGAGAAGGTTGTGAACTCAAAGGCAGTATGAAGGCAACTGAGTTAGTTTATTAAAGAACACTCTCCTTTATATACAAAATCTCAAAGCAATAAGAATTTTCATGTTCAAATATTGACACTGTTACAGAGGAGAAAAGCAGACATGATTTTTCAGGTTCTTTTTAGTGCGAGGGGAGAGCGAAGATACAAGCACAAAATGAACTATGTACGATCGTGTGGACACAAGGTTGGTACAGTACGCTCAGGCACACTGTTCTATCTTATTTCTCTTTCACTTGTTTCGTTAAAGTTTTTATAGTTTATATAGGAGATATTTATTTCAATGTTTCTATTCTTAGAATATTTTATTTTTCCTTGTTTCCTTTCCTCACTGGGCTATTTTCCCAGTTGGAGCCCCTGGGCTTATAGCATTTTGCTTTTCCAACTAGGGTTATAGCTTAATAATAATAATAATAATAATAATAGTAATAATAATAATAATAATAATAAAAACAAGGCAATGGGAGTTGATGATTACTCTGAAGCAAGGTATTTAAACCCCCCCCCCCCTACCAGATAACCAGCTTGAAACTATAGGAAAGTTGCGAACACTACTGTAAACTCCCTGATTCTTCAGTGGGCCCCTAACTCCCGATTCACTGATTGCGAGTCAGGAATGTTTTAATCACCTTCTGCTAGAACTGTCTTTCGTGAACGGCCGTGATATGTTTCCTTGGACGGAGGTGTGCGTGTGTGTGTGTGTGTGTGTTTTTTTTTTTTTTTTTTTTTTTTTTTTTTTTTTTTTTTAAAGCACCACCGAAGTCAAATTACAGAGTGTCCCAAAATGATGTATACACTCTTTGGATTGTTACAACTGGTTAAATTTATTGATATTAACGTTGAAAACAGATTCTCGTTTTTTAACAATCTCAAATTGCCTCATGTATATTTACTTTTTCACTGTGCATTGTTTCTTTTCTGTGAATCTGTTTTCCACCTTAATATCAATAAATTGAACAAGTTGTAACAATGCAAAGAGTGTATACATTATTTTGGGACACCCTGTATAGATTAGCCTTAGACACGCCACCTCTCCCAAGGTTGTTTCAAAGCTGTGACGTTGTAAGAGTTTAAATAGAGAGGACAAACAATCTTGATGACCGATATGGATTGGTTAATGGCCTCAAGTTAACTAGGAGTGGGTGAGATTCGTCACTTTTTTCTCTTTTTTTTCTTTTAGAATGGATTTTTTCCTTCATATTCCTTTTCTAAGATTTTGAAAATTATATTGGAAGATTTTTTAAGGTCAGGTGTTTTAGTGTTTTTGTTTATTCGTCACTTTTTTCTCTTTTTTTTTCTTTTAGAATGGATTTTTTTCCTTCATATTCCTTTTCTAAGATTTTGGAAATTATATTTGAAGATTTTTTTCAAGGTCTAGTGTTTTTGTTTATGAGATCATATTTGGATGTATGAATAAATTTAGGAGTTAGGATAGAGTATTATTAATTTGATTATAATGTCTGAAGATAATATAAATATCTTTAATTGACTGACAGATTTGAATATTAGCATAACGGTTGAGAGGCTGTTAAAAAATATTAAAACATAGTATTGTTATTGAAATTTATATGAAACATTAAATGTGCCATATAGTTACTATGAGAATTTTAAATGAAAAATTAAATGCTCCATATAGTTATTATTAAAATTAAAACGAAAAATTAAATGCTCCATATAATTACCATTAAACTATAATGAAAAATTAAATGCTCCATATACATCCCATTAAACTATGATGAAAAATTAAATGCTCCAGATAATTACCATTAAACTATAATGAAAAATTAAATGCTCCATATAATTACCATTAAACTATAATGAAACATTAAATGCTCCATATAATTACCATTAAACTATAATGAAACATTAAATGCTCCATATAATTACCATTAAACTATAATGAAGAATTAAATGCTCCATATAATTACCATTAAACTATAATGAAGAATTAAATGCTCCATATAATTACCATTAAACTATAATGAAAAATTAAATGCTCCTTATAATTACCATTAAACTACAATGAAAAATTTAATGTTCCATATAATTACCATTAAACTATAATGAAAAATTAAATGCTCCATATAATTACCATTAAACTATAATGAAAAATTAAATGCTGCATATGATTACCATTAAACTATAATGAAAAATTAAATGCTCCATATACTTCCCATGAAACTATAATGAAAAATTACCTATGAAAGCATACCACCAAATGGACTTAATCTCTCAAGGTCACATTTACCTGGAACGCTGCCTGAATCCTCAGGTAAGCCTTTGATTGATTACGTTAATTGGGTCGTTAATCAAAAGACTTGAAGAATTGGCGAGAAGGATTCATTGCCTTTCGTATACTCTCGTATAGGATGTCATAAAGGCTGTTTCAATGGGGGTCTGTGGGAGCTAATGCTGAAGAGGGTCTTTATGGGAAAGAAAGGGGGATTTCACGTTGACGGCTATTATTATTATTATTATTATTATTATTATTATTATTATTGCGGTTGTTGTTGTTGTTGTTGTTGTTGTTGTATTTGTTGTTTTTATTATTTTTATTGTTTATTATTATTATTGTTGTTGTTTTTGTTATTATTATTATTATTATTATTATTATTATTATTATTATTATTGTTGTTCTTGTTGTTATTGTATTTGTTGTTATTATTATTTGCATTACTATTATTATTATTATTATTATTATTATTATTATTATTATTATTATTATTACTTGCTACACTACAACCCTCGTGGGAAAAGCAGGATGCTATAAGCCCAGGGGCCCCAACAGGGAAAATAGCCCAGTGAGAAAAGGAAACAAGGAAAAATTAAATATTCTAAGAACAGTAACAACATTAGAATATTTCCTAGTATAAACTATAAAAACTCCAACAAATCCAGAGGAAGAGAAATTAGATTAAATAGTGTGCCCGAGTGTACCCTCAAGCAAGAGAACTCTTGAAATCTGTTGGGTTTACAAGTGCGCTGTTTTCTTCATGTTTATTGTTTTGATGGTTATTGTTTCAACCCCTTTTTTCATTAAGTAATGCTCAGAAAAGGCAATAAAAAGGGTTATTCCCTCGACCCCTTTTTTCATTAACTAATGCTCAAAAAGAAAAAATTATATAAAAAGGTAATATAAAAGATGATATACTTCCCTTTCGAGTTGAATGTCTTACCCTTTCTTGTGTGGTTATTGATCGTTTAAAGGTTTAAAGGCCGCTCATGAATGGCAGAAATGGCAGAATGGCCCTATCAAGCAGCACAATGCCCTAGAGACTGACCATATATCATATGATCAGCGCCCTAGCCCCATATCCACCCAAGCTAGGACCAGGGAGGACCATGCAAGGGCTGCTGATGACTCAGCAGATAGACCTATAGGCTCCCCCAAACCCCCCAACCTTAGTTCACAAGGATAGTAAGGTTGCAGACACTAATTGCACCAACGAGACTGGGCGGTACTCGAACCCCCGACTGGCAAACCCCCCAACCTTAGCTCACAAGGAAGGTAAGATTGCAGACACTAATAGCACTAACGAGACTGAGCGGGACTCAAACCCCCGACTGGCAAACACCAGAGTATGTAATTGTAATGGTTGTCTCTAGGCTGTAAATAATTTGCATTTTTAAGTATTTTGTGTGAAATTAAACATTATTGATTAATTTATTACGAATCATACCGGAATAAGTAATGTATGGGAAGCGAAATGAGAAGGGTTTAATTTAATGGAAAAAAGTAGAGTAAAAACAATGTCACCAAAAAGGTTAAAATGACAATTTAAATCTCGTAAAATCAGTATTTTATAAGAGAACAAATTTCTAAGTATGAGGAAGGTGACATCAAATGTGATGGAAACTTTCAAAACTAATCTAATTTAATGTTGTTACTGTTCTTGAAATATTCTATTTTGATTGTATATTCTTCTCTTGTAGTTTATTTATTTCCTTGTTTCCTTTCCTCAATGGGCTTTTTTTCCCTGCTGGAGCCCTTGGGTTTATAGCAAGTTGCTTTTCCAACTAGGGTTGTAGCCTGGCTTATAATATTATTATTATTATTATTATTTATTATTATTATTATTATTATTATTATTATTTATTTATTTATTTATTTCCTTGTTTGCTTTCTTCATTGGGCTGTTTTTCCCTGTTGGAGCCCTTCGGTTTAAAGCAAGTTGCTTTTCCAACTAGGGTTGTAGCCTTGCTTGTATTATTATTATTATTATTATTATTATTATTATTATTATTATTATTATTATTATTACGTGCCAAGCTACAACCCTAGTTGGAAAAGCAGGAAGCTATAAGCCCAGGGGATCCGGCAGGGAAAATAGCTCAATGAGGAACGGAAACAAGGAAAAGTAAAATATTATAAGATCAGTAGCATTAAAATAAATATTTCATATATAAACTCCACCTCATCTAAGAATTTGGAGTAGAAATTGAATTGGTAAGTGCTTTTTCAGTCTCTCTCTCTCTCTCTCTCTCTCTCTCTCTCTCTCTCTCTCTCTCTCTCTCTCTCTCTCTCTCTCTCTCTCTCTCCATATATATATATATATATATATATATATATATATATATATATATATATATATATATATATATGTATATATATATAAAATTTCATCTGTCTCTCCCTCTCTGAAATGGGATGATTACAGCTTTCTCATATCTTATTCCATCTGATATGGATATGATCTCTCTCTCTCTCTCTCTCTCTCTCTCTCTCTCTCTCTCTCTCTCTCTCTCTCTCTCTCTCTCTCTGACAAAAATGTGGAGGAGGATTTATGTGATATTTTATCTAACTCATTCAAAGTTATATTCCACATATGGCTGCAGGAAATAACGAAACACACGTACGAATAAACGACAAACATCAACTGCATATAGCGACCGGATATCATTAACTGCTTAAAAGAAACACTTAGGAGATATATGACAAAAAAATGCCGTAATGCAACTTTATAGAATCCAGCAATGCTTTGATCGGGGTTGAATAATTGATTTTTATCCGGGGAGAAGTTCCAGCCCTTGTAGAACTTGCATTAAAGAAAGATATGTTGCGAAAGTTTAAATAGAGACTTCTTTAACTTTGGCTGTTTGGTGACACTGAAATAATTTCCCTAAATGAGACACTTATTCTCTAGTATTTCTTCACACTTATGAAGGGTAATATTACTTTTTGTGAAAGGTTGTGTCATGAGGTTTACTTTTTGTGAAAGGTTGTATTGTAAGGTTTACGTTTTGTGAAAGGTTGTGTTATAAGGTTTACGTTTTGTGAAAGGTTGTGTCATAAGGTTTACGTTTTGTGAAAAGTTGTATTGTAAGGTTTGCTTTTTTGTGAAAGGTTGTATTTTAAGGTTTACTTTTTTAAAAGGCTTTACTAAATGGTTACTCTTTGTGAAAGGTTATTATAAGGTTTACTTTTTGTGAAAGGTTGTGTCAAAAGGTTTACTTTTTGTGAAAAGTTGTATTTCAAGGTTTACTCATTGTGAAAGGTTGTATTATAAGGTTGACTTTTTCTAAAAGGCTGTATTAAATGGTCTACTCTTTGTGAAATGTTCATTGTCTGAAAGTTTTAGGTTTTAGAAAGATGACGTATTGCAAAAGTTCTTCTCCTTGTGTGAAAGTTTTAGGTTTTAGAAAGATGACGTATTGCAAAAGTTCTTCTCATTGTGTGAAAGTTTTAGGTTTTAGAAAGATGACGTATTGCAAAAGTTCTTCTCATTGTCTGAAAGTTTTAGGTTTTAGAAAGATGACACAAAAGTTCTTCTCAATGTCTGACAGTTTTAGGTTTTAGAAAGATGACACAAAAGTTCTTCTCAATGTCTGAAAGTTTTAGGTTTTAGAAAGATGACACAAAGTTCTTCTCAATGTCTGAAAGTTTTAGGTTTTAGAAAGATGACACAAAAGTTCTTCTCAAATTCTGAAAGTTTTGGTTTTAGAAAGATGACGTATTGCAATGAATAATGGTGTAAAAATTCAGAATATTTAGACTTTTATATAAAGGATGATACAAGAAGTTTTAAATTCCTTTCTGTATATGTCATTGAATTCATTTAGTGTTCTTGTTACATGGACTGTGTCGTATAAATTTAGAAATTAGATATAAAACTTCATGTGTCTATTAACACTGACGTATATTAAAAATGTGTTACATTCAGATCTTCCTGGACAATTCCATCCGGTTCGTAATAATAGGCAGGCAGTTAATTCTAATAGCCAGGCCTTCTCCATCATGAGGCTCAATACTACACACTATTCTAGAAGTTTTATTCCAGCTGTGACCAAGTTGCGGAATGATCTTGCTAATCGGGTAGCCTAGTTGAATCAGTAGAACTTCAAAAGTTCAAAGTTGTAGCAAATGTTTGTATGTTGAACAGGCTGACATAAGTCTTTTTATAGTTTATATTATGACATATCTGTTTTGACGTTGTTACTGTTTGTAGAATGATTCATTGTTAATTTGTTCTCATCATTTATTTATTTTCTTATTTCCTTTCCTCACTGGGCTATTTTTCCCTGTTGGAGCCCTTGGGCTTATAGTATCTTGCTTTTCCAACTAGGGTTTTAGCTTGGCCAATACTAATAATAATAATAATAATACTAATAATACTAATAATAATAGGACTAAATACATAAATTTTGTATACATACCGGGATTGTATCACATACTGTTGTATATTTTATTTGATGAATTAGTATAATAAATAGCATCTGACGTCCTTTAGGTTAAATTGACGAAGACAATATTATATGTAATGTTTTGGTTAATATAATATGAAATGCCTGACTTTATTATTAATCTGCTGAAATTTACATGTTTACATCCGTAGACTTTCTCCAACTTTGAATGAGC
>NC_090760.1:9213363-9217437 GCF_036898095.1 Palaemon carinicauda | reverse complement strand
GGTTATAGTTTACATAAACCAATCAATCAGTCTATTTGCGGTTTCTACGAATTTTTATTTTCCATCTTTCTATCATTATAAGATTTTACTCTAATTTTAGTTTCCAATTATTTTAAGTGACATTATTTATTTCATGTGAAACAATCGAAAAACAGAACAGCTTGCATTTCTTATAAATATTAGCTAATTTGGCGAGAGGAGAGAGAGAGAGAAGAGAGAGAGAGAGAGAGGAGAGAGAGAGAGAGAGAGAGAGAGAGAGAGAGAGAGAGAGAGAATTAATATGTGGGTTATATATGACATTGACAGGCGGGTGATTATATATAGGATATGTTTTTTTTTTTTTATAAAGGAATATGAATTTTGATATACTTTCAAGGAGTAACAAATGCTGACGTATTTTTCAATTTCTTTTTTATTTTTTTATTCGATTTTGTAAAGCAATAAAGTATAGTGACATTCGTTTTGCGATTGATTGATTGATTGATTTAAAGTTTTCAGGCATCCTGACATCTAAGGTCTTTGACGCCGAAGGATTACAGTAGGTTACATGGAGTCCCTTAACTCCTTGGTAAGTAGACATAATAGAGGAGAGAGAGAGAGAGAGAGGAGAGGAGAGAGAGAGAGAGAGAGATTTACATTCTCAAAAGTTCTTAATAATAAAGTTGGTGAATAAAAACATGGAATTGAGAAAAGATTGATTGATTGATTTGAAGTTCTCTGACATCCTGTTGAGAGAATATAATTTCAAACACAATCGTACCAGAATATCATGAAAACATTTAATCAACAAAAGGATTAAAAAAATGAATCCAATATCAGAATCTGTACACTTCCAACTAGTCACAATGACACCTATAGTACGAACAGTAATGATTTGCAATTACATACATAATGGGCTTGCCATTGTCACAAGCGCCTGGCGCTCCCAAAACGCCGAGAGGAAATGACCGATAAATAATGTGGTTTCGCAACCAGTCGTCCAAGAAAAGCGGCCCGCAGCGAAATTCCAGAACCGTATGATCAGAAAAGAGATTTCGACTTACAGGTTGCAAATGAAGTCTTGCTTATCCCGAAGGGAGATATTTCCCCAATTTATGCTTTCGCGGATTCCGCGTTTCACGACGTCGAGAGGCTGTATAGAATTGCAACTTGACTGCGGAGATAAATTGCGGATTAAATGGAGTTCTAACGACTGAGACTGACCGACTCTCTCTCTCTCTCCTCTCTCTCTCTCTCCTCTCTCTCTCTCTCTCTCTCTCTCTCTAACTAATACAATTTATAATACCTTCATCACTGTGTTCCCTTCGCCTCGCATCCTGAGTGTGGAAGATGACTAGCTAGCTAACATTACTCTCCTTTTTTTCTCTTTTTCCCCTCGGCGCTAATTTTACTAATACGATCCCTTTACTAATGAACAGCCAGACTTCATTTAATATTACATGGATGAAACCGGTTTCATTTATCACCATTTTCTCCCTCCTTTCGCATTAATTAACTAAAACAAGACATCTAACCGTAATCCTTTTATATAATGGGAGGCGAAGTGTAGTTTTTACGATAGGGGGTGCGTGCTAGGGACCCTTAGTTCTCACTCACGCCGCTAGGTGGGTTGAGTGGGGAGGAGTGGAAGGAAAAACTTCATTTCTTACCCCACTTTTCTCGTCTTCTTTAATTCGCATTAATCAGCCTAATGTAAAGGCATCCTACGTTTTCAACGTTAAAAGCAATAAAATAATGATTAAAAGGAAAATTGAACGATGCGATACTAAGAGCGAAGACGAGTGAAACGTCCAAGAAATAGCCAACGTTGAAGGAAATAGAGGATAATGTTTTAATGTGGCCGGCAAAGTGAGAAGATGGGAGGAAGCAGGGGAGGTAGATGGCCTCCCTAGGTCAGGGGGGAGGGAGGGGTAACATCCTGAGAGCATTGCGTGCCAGCGCTACTCGGCCAACATCGTAATCTTTTAACTAGGATTAGACAACGTCCGTGAGACTTACTGTTCACTTAGGAACTTAGGATATTCACGGGGAAGGGAGAGACACTTTGCGCTTGGCCTTCTTTTTTTATTCTTGTATTTGTTTCTGAGGATGTTCCTTTTTACCTTCTACTCTATATTTTAGATATATTCTCTCTCTCTCTCCTCTCTCTCTCTCTCTCTCTCTCTCTCTCTCTCTCTCTCTCTCTCTCTCTCTCTCTTTCTAATACCAGAGAATCTGACCTGAAATACGTGAAGACAACCATGAACATTTCAAATTGTTACCATAAAGATTTATGTTCAATTCACATTTCACTTCAAATTATTACAAATTTTCTCTAATATAAAAAAAAAAACATCAAAAGCTGACAAAGGTTATCAAAACCAATTTAACATTCATTATTTTTTCATTTTATAATTCTGTAACAAATATGTTCCAACACCTTTATACTTCCGGCGACCGTTTCTTAAAAGAGGAATGGCTTTCAGGAAAAAAAAAAAAAAAAAAAAAAAAAAAAAAAAAAAAAAAAAAAAAAAAAAAAAAAAAAAGGCATTTACACGTAAACACACAAACACAGCATTACTGAACCAAGCAAAACAAGGGAGAATCATGACCAGGGTCAAGCTCATAACTATAAGGTAGTAGGTTAGCCAGGGCAACAGCCACCCGTTGAGATACTACCGCTAGAGAGTTATTGGGTTCTTTGACTTCCCAGACAGTAGTACATTTTATCCTTCTCTGGCCACGGTTCATTTTACCTTTGCCTACACATACACTGAATAGTCTTGCCTATTCTTTACATACTTGCCTCTGTCCTTATACACTTGACAACAATGAGATTACCAAACACTTCTTCGCTCATGGGGGGTAAACTACTGCACTGTAATTGTTCAGTGGCTACCTTCCTCTTGGTAAGGGTAGAAGAGACTCTTTAGCTATGGGAAAGCAGCTCTTCTAGAAGGACACTCCAAAATCAAACCATTGTTCTTTAGTCTTGGGTAGTGTCATAGCCTCTGTACTATGGTCTTCCACTGTCTTGGATTAGAGTTCTCTTGCTTGAGGGTACACTCGGGCACACTGTTCTATCTTATTACTCCTCTCTTTCTGTTTTTTGTAAAGTTTTTATAGTTTATTCATAAAAGTTTCATTGTAATGTTGTTACTATTCTTAAATTTTTTTTATTTTGATTATTAATTACTGCTCTTGTAGTTTATTCACTTCCTTATTTCCTTTCCTCACTGGCCAATTTTCTCTGTTTGAGCCCTTGGGCTTACAGCATGTTGCTTTTCTAACTAGAGTTGTAGCTTAGCGAGTAATAATAAATAAAAATAATAATAATAATAATAATAATAATAATAATAAAATTAATATAATAAAAAGGACAAAATGTGTAGAAGTTTAATTAATGTGGGGTAAAATTAGATTTTAATTCAGAGCAAAAAAAGGCAATAAAAATTATCCTTAAGTAAGTAAGACTTGGAGCCAATTTAAACCCAAGCCAATAGTAGAGTCAAATAAAAACTGAATTAAAATCTATATCAAATTCCATGAGAAGTCTAGAGCTTTAGGTTGCTTTATGGGTATACTACTAATACACAGAACATCAAAATCATGTCAAAGCAAAGATTAAGAAAATTAAGAGTTTATAGTTTACAGTATATAGAACATATATTCTCTTTGTAAACACAAAGAAGACCAGTAGTCAAGTAGTCAAGTTAACGGCTATTAACAATTAAAATTTAAAAATAACCGAGAGCCCAATTTTTTTTTTACCCCATTATTATTATTAGTATTATTATTATTACTTTCTAAGCTACAACCCTAGTTGGAAAAGCAGGATGCTTTAAGCACGGGGGCTCCAACAGGGAAAATAGCCCAGTGAGGAAAGGAAACAGGAAAAAATAAAATATTTTAAGAAGAGTAACAACATTAAAATAAATATTTTCTAAATAAACTATAAAAAACTTTAACAAAACAAGTGGAAGAGAAATAAGACAGAGTAGTGTGCCCGAGTGTTCCCTCAAGCAAGAGAACTCTAACCCAAGACAGTGGAAGACTCTGGTACAGAGGCTATGGCACTACCCAAGGACTGGAGAA
>NC_090760.1:9205863-9208363 GCF_036898095.1 Palaemon carinicauda | reverse complement strand
AATAATAATAATAATAATGATAATAATAATAATAATAATAATAATAAAGGTTAAAGGTGTCTGGTTTCAGTTCCAGTTCCATCAGAATAGATACTCACCAGAACGTCAGCCGGGCAAGCCCAACCGTCACTGTGGTGCCCTACCACAGCAGTGGCCATCCCAGTAAATAGCTTAAACTCACAGTCCCGGGCGGGGATCGATCTGCTGTCATGTGAATGCTAGGCAAACACGTTACCACTGTACTAGCCAGGAGGCTAAATAATAATAATAATAATAATAATAATAATAATAATAATCCCAAAAAATTCTGTTTCTTAGAAGTCTGTGAGGGACATGAGAATGTAAACCAGTTGAAAAAGGGCCAGATGAGTAAACTACACTGGGATATTCCGCTTATTGCTCGTGCAGTGGAAACGTATTTGCCTAGGGTTCGCATGGCAGCAGACCGATCCCAGCCAATGACTGTGTGTTTAAGCTGTTTACTGGGGAAGCCACTACTGTGGTTGGGCACCTCAGGGGGAGGTTGGGCTTGCCCGGCTGATGTTTCAGTGAGTATCTATTCTGATGGAACTTGAACTGAAACCAGACACCTTTAACCCTTTTAATTAAATATATATATATATATATATATATATATATATATATATATATATATATATATATATATATATCTTTTTTAATATGATCAACTCCGGTTGAGAAAGTGTTTTTAAAATCTAAAAAATATGAAAACAATACAAAAAAAAATGAGAGCAATCACCAGAGATTCAACAACAACAACAACAACAACAACAACAACAATAATAATAATAATAGTAATAATAATAATAATAATAATAATAATAATAATAATAATAATAATAATAATAATATTAACAACAGGAACTTGAGAGTAAACAGGGTAAAATGAGATTAGGTGAATTTTCGAGTAAATATAACTAAACGATAAACAAAATACTATAAAAAATCTCCGCTGTTTCGTTTAGAAGTGAAGCAGTTTGGTTTTTAAGTACAAGAACAATTAGAATGCATCGAAATGAATCGTATGCGTATATGTTTTGAATAAGAAGTATTAGAAAAGGTGATTAGAGATAAGAAAAAAATGTAATGAAAAGACTAGCATTGGTAGTAATAAAGTTAGCAAATGTGTTATAAGAACAGGCGTATGTGGTATAGATATTAGTACGTACCTGTCTAAAGGTTAGGACATTTTAAAGGCTTAAAGACCACTCATGAATGGCAGAGGCAAGGGACAGTGACATTGCCTTATCAAGCAGAACAATGCCCTAAAGACTGACCATATTACATATGATCAGCATCCAAGCTCCCTTTCCACCAAAGCTAGGACCAAGGAGAGCCAGGCAATGGCTGCTGATGAGTCAGCAGATAAACCTATAGGTTTCCCCCAAACACCCCCTCCTCAGCTCACAAGGTTAGTGAGGTTGCAGCGACCAAAAAAAAACTACGAGTTTGAGCGGGACTCGAACTCGTCTGGTAATCACCAGGCAAGGACTCCACCCAGCAACCACAACCCTGTGGCATAAAGGCTAGCATGTGTGGTATAAAGATTAGCACGTATGGTATAAAGGTTAGGACGTGTGATATACAGGTTAGTAAGTGTGGTATGAAGGTTAGCATATGTTGTATAAGGGTTACTATATGAAGTACAAAGGTTAATAGATGTACAGTGATTGTACACATATGTGGTATAAAGACTAATTCCTGTCCCATAAAAAGTTTAGAATTCGCGAAGGAAAGGTTAGCATATAAATAAAGGTTAGCATATGTTGTATAAGGGTTACTATATGGAGTACAAAGGTTAATAGATGTACTGTGATTGTACACATATGTGGTATAAAGATTAATTCCTGTCCCATAAAAAGTTTAGAATGCGCGAAGGAAAGGTTAGCATATAAATAAAGGTTAGCATATAAATAAAGGTTAGCATATGTTGTATAAGGGTTACTATATGGAGTACAAAGGTTGATAGATGTACTGTGATTGTACACATATGTGGTATAAAGATTAATTCCTGTCCCATAAAAAGTTTAGAATTCGCGAAGGAAAGGTTAGCATATAAATAAAGGTTAGCATATGTTGTATAAGGGTTACTATATGGAGTACAAAGGTTAATAGATGTACTGTGATTGTACACATATGTGGTTATAATGACTAATTCCTGTCCCATAAAAAGTTTAGAATGCGAGACAGAAAGGTTAGCATATAAATAAAGGTTAGCATATGTTATATAAGGGTTACTATATGGAGTACAAAGGTTAATAGAGATGTACTGTGATTGTACACATATATGTGTTATAAAGACTAATTCTTGTCCCATAAAAAAATTTAGAATACGCGAGGGGAAGGTTAGCATATAAATAAAGGTTAGCATATGTTTTATAAGGGTTACTAAATGAAGTACAAAGGTTAAGAGATGTACTGTGATTGTACACATATGTGGTATAAAGACTAATTGCTGTCCCATAAAAAGTTTAGAAAT
>NC_090760.1:9198363-9200863 GCF_036898095.1 Palaemon carinicauda | reverse complement strand
GACAAAGGCCTCAGACATGTACTCATACATGTCTGGGGGTTGGCTATTTTCATCACTATGATGGCCACTGCAGATTGGTGATGGTGGGAGATTTTCTTCATATGGCTCACAGCAAACAAATCTAGTATGGTTGGCCCAGACTATAGGCAATTCTTTTTAGTGAAGCAGATTTGCACTGACTCGCAGCGGTGCCCTTTCAGCTCGGAAACGTTTCCTGATCGCTGATTGGTTAGAATTATCTTGTCCAACCAATCAGCGATCAGGAAACTTTTCCGAGCTAATAGGGCACCCCTGCGAGTCGGTGCAAATCAGCCTCATTAAAAAGAATTGACTATAGTAGAGCTTTGCTGATCATGGCAATGCACAAAATCTTTAACCCAGTTAAGGCATCTTTCCCAATTTCCAATTAAGTCTTATAAAATGGGCTATTAATTTTAGTAAGAAGGCTTCAATAAGTGCCACGTTTCAGCCATGAATAAAAAAAGTTTCAGCCCATGAAAAAAAAGAAAAAAAAAGTTTCAGCCATGAAAAAAAGGGGAAAAAAAAGTTTCAACCATGGAAAAAAAAAGTTTCAGCCATGAAAAAAAAAGTTTCAGCCATGAAAAAAAAAGAAAAAAAGTTTCAGCCATGAAAAAAAAAGAAAAAAAGTTTCAGCCATGAAAAGAAAAGAAAAAAAAGTTTCAGCCATGAAAAAGAAAAAAGAAAAAAAAAATGTTTCAGCCATGAAAAAAAAAAAAAATGTATTTCAGCCAACAGTCAAAATTTATTGTGTTCCATTTGGACGAATATCAACAAATACCAGATAGAACTAAGCTGCCCAGACCCAACTGGAATCAATCCAGAAGGCTGTCTGTAATACCTACGAAGGATTGACTTCAAAACCACACTTGGATAAACGCTATAGGTGTTGAGCTTTTAAGCGCAGGGGGTAGGGGGGGGGGTGGGTTGAAAAAATATGTATACGGTTCAAAAATACTCAGGTTGTATGGTTGGAGTAAATTTTACGATTATTATTATTATTATTATTATTATTATTATTATTATTATTATTATTATTATTATCAGAATTAATATTACTATTATTATTATTATTACTATTATTTTAATTATTATCATAATTATTATTACTATTATCCTTATTATTATTATTATTATTATTATTATTATTATCAAAATCAAAATTATTATTATTATTGATATTATCGTCATCATTATCATTATTATCATTAATATAATAATTCAACATAAAAAAAACAAAATTTATATTGGTTTCGACATCTGGGCTTTTCAGTTTGAAATATTATTATTATTATTATTATTATTATTATTATTATTATTATTATTATTATTATTATTATTATTATTATTATTATTATTTTTCGTTGTTATTCAACATTTGTTTTCACTTATAAGGGACAAAAATAATTTTTTTTCTTCGAGTTACTGATGATAAAAGAAATGATTTATCTTTTTAATGGTTAACCAAAGCGGCGTTACAATAACCTAGGTCATAAAACACTGTCTCAAGAAAAGAGTACCAAATTAATTGAATAGAGAAAAATATATAGCATCGAGAAGTAAGTGATATATGAATGAATTTAAATAAATGCACATAAATAAATAATCATACTAAGACACTATCATTGCATAATTATATAGAGTTATTTAGAAAATATGAGAGGAAATTGTTGAGAAAAAGCTATGCATTTTTGACTTACAATAATAATAATAATAATAATAATAATAATGATAATAACAATAATAATAACAACAAAAATAATAATAATAATCAAAATAATAACAATAATCAAAATAATAATAATAATAATAATAATAATGATAATAGTAATAATAATAATAATAATAATAATAATAATAATAAGAAGAAGAAGAAGAAGAAGAAGAAGAAGAAGAAGAAGAAGAAGAAGAAGAAGAAGAAGAAGAAGAAGAAGAAGAAGAATGGCACGACATAGTTTGAATAAATCTTCAATTCAATTATTTGTTTAATTTACCTAATTATAATAAAATAAAAAAAGGTTAATTCATGAAGTGAAAGAAACAAATTCGCCTGATGCTCGACTTAAATTCATTTTGATCCGTTGCAAAAACCTATAACTCCTTAAATGTTTGTTTTCCTAAATGGTATTTCATGTTTTGGTTAGTAAAATTTTCCTCAATAGACCTCTTTACTGTTATCTTTCATAATTATCTTTGCACAGCCTCTACAACGTTAATAACGTGTCCAAAGGCTCCATCATGAGGCTCAATACTACACAGTATTCTAGAAGTTTTATTCCAGCTGTGACCAAGTTGTGGAATGATCTTCCTAATCGGGTGGTTGAATCAGTAGAACTTCAAAAGTTCAAAGTTGCAGCATATGTTTTTATGTTAGTCAGGCTGACAAAAGTCTTTTTATAGTTTATATAAGACATATCTGTTTTGACATTGTTACTGTTAGCAGAATGATTTATTGTTAATTTGTTCTCATCATTTATTTATT
>NC_090760.1:9185418-9192863 GCF_036898095.1 Palaemon carinicauda | reverse complement strand
AGAGAGAGAGCACTACACTTGTCCATTTTTCATGAGATAAGTCTCTCCCAGTTCCTAATCGTACTTCCGATATTCATCCTTCCATCCATCGCTCACCTCCTCCTCCCTCCTCCTCCTCCTCCTCCTCCTCCTCCTCCTCCTCCTCCTCCTCCTCATTTCTTTGTGGGCAAATTGATTGATTGGCTTCTATCGTACTGGCGTCACTGAGGCCATTGTGGCTGAGCATCTTTCGAAATGTCCTAGTAACAATGGACAGTCTCCTTAATGGAGAAAATCCGCCCAATTTCCCGTTTTCGTTTTTAACGACGGAAGGTTCAACCTTGTTATAGTCGGGGGCGGGCCGTTGTCGTGTAGTATGCAGGTGAGAATTTACCTTTGGGGGTTCTTTTAAATGTATACTAGTGTATGCGCCCCGTCAAAAGTGACGGCTAAATATTTAGATAGATATGTACACAAACAGATTTAACCCTGTCCATCCCCTTTCCTAACTACATCACGGTAGTTTGGGCAATTCGTTGGCGTATGTTGTTTTCCGATTGGTGGCTAATTAATATTATATATATATATATATATATATATATATATATATAATATATATATATATATATACATATATATATATATATATTATATATATATATATACACATATATATTATATGTATGTATATATAAATATATATATAGAGAGGAGAGAGAGAGAGAGAGAGAGAGAGAGAGAGAGAGAGGGGAGAGGAGAGAGTCTCCTTATCATATAAAGAAAATAGTATTGTGTTGATACCCATCATGTTAGTTACTTCTTTTTGAATATTATACCGTTGGTTGTTTCCTTATGAAGAAATTCATCATATTTTATGCTAGTACTTGCTTTTGTTTCAGGTTAAACATCAGCTTTTAATTTTTTTAAATGTTATTCATTAAAGTGTACATAGGCCGTAACTTTACGTAGATAATGTATACTTATTCACGCTCTGTTACTTATTCTTAATTTTGTCTTTTTTTTGTGGTGGGGGGGGGGGCACTAACCCCCCAAATGCTGACCAGATTTAGTGTTTTATTATGTTCTAAATGAGATAAGAACAGACTGATTTTCAAAAGTTGGGGGTTTGAATCCCGCAATAGACTCGTTAGTTCCTTTAATAGCAGCAACCTTACCATTCTTGTGAGCTAAGGATGGGGGGGGGGGGGGGGGGTGTTTGGGGAAGCCTATAGGTCTATCTGTTGAGTCATCAGCAGCCAGTGCCTGGCCCTCCCTGGTCCTAGCTTGGGTGGAGAGGAGGCTTGGGCGCTGATCATATATGGCCAGTCTCTAGGGCGTTGTCCTGCTTGCTAGGGCAATGCTACTGTCCCTTGCCTCTGCCATTCATGAGTGACCTTTAAACCTTTAAACCTGTAATTGTTTAAATAGGAAATATGAAATTAAAGCGGTAATATAAGGTACAGAGATGATCCCCATAATTTAATGCATCAAGGAGATATATAAAAAAAAAAATAATAACAGAGTAATGAAAAAAGGTCCTAAAAAGAAAATAATGGAAGGTCAACTTCAGATCTTACTCATCCAGTTGAGTCGAGGGTTTCCACACATTGAGGTCTCCTGAGCGATTCCATTTCATGCCTTGAGACTCCCCGACACAAGATGACATTTGAGGCTTCTCCTCGCCTCTGTGGATCCGCCGAGGTGGCTCCTCCGAGGGGAAAACTCCGAGGGGGCTCCCTCCACGGAGGATTATTATCCCTCCTCCCTCCCCGGTTCCAAGGGGATCTCCGAATCTCATGGTTCGTTCCTGAAGGAAACATGAACAGGGAACCGGCCTGGGATATATTCGTCGGCTGTCAATCACGTAGTTTAATCCTGTTGAAAATCATTGTTACTATCCGTGCTTATTCTTCCCCCTCTCCCCCCACCCCTCACCCTTCCTCTCCCCTTCCCCCTCCCCCTCCCTCCCTTCCCCCTTTCCCTCCCCTCTCCCCCCTCCCCCTTCCCTTTCCCCCCCCCTTCTCCCCTCTCCTCCTCTCCCCCCCTCCCTCCTCACTCCCTCTGCTCTCCCCTCCTCCTCCCCCCTCTCCCTCTCCCTCTATCTGAGTTATTAAATTTGGTTATGACCAAAACCCAATTTTTTTTTATATATGAATATAGTGCAATCGTTACTTTATTTCTTTTGTCATGAGGCGAAGGCATAATTTTCATCTTATTTTATTACAAATTACTTTTTTTCCTAATATTGATTATTATGATACTGATTATTGTAAATTTTATATATATTGTTATTACTATTATGATTATCATAATTTTTTTATTTCTAAACTTATTTCGTTAGTGTTAATGATTATTATTGTTATTATTATTATTATTATTATTATTATTATTATTATTATTATTTGTATGTACCTCCAGAAAATGAATTAATACAGACACATATATGTATATATATGTTTGTAGTTATATATATATATATATATATATATATATTTATATATATATATATATATATATATATATATATATATATATATATATATCAAACATAAAATATAAAAACTAACTGTTAATTTGCCTTTTTAATTCCAGAGAGAAAAAAAAATGTGAATCTTTCATATCTAATAATATTTTCTTTTCTATTTCAGGTACGTGTGAATAAAACAATAGTAGCAGTGTTCAGGTATTTACTAAGGTGTAGAAAAATAGCGATTTTCTTCCTTTCTTCTCTACAAACATAAAATAGTCTTGTAGTTTCTAGAACAAAAACTCTTATGTAGTTTCTGAAAAGATATTCCCTGTATTTTTCTAAAACTGTCTTCATGTAGATGTTAAAAACTAACAGCATTTATGTAGTGGAATTAATAATTAACTTTATTGTTTAAAGTCGTTGTGCATTTTATTTTTTTTTTTTTTTTTTTTTTTTTTTTTTTTTTTGTCGATAGAATATCTCATGAACGACTTATCGAGTTTTCATCAAATTTCCGCTGAAGCACTGATTACTCGGAAAACTTAATTCTTGATCTCTCTTGAATCGATTAGTTGAATTTGATGTGAGTTTAGACTGAAGGATTGTTGATATCTTAAGTTTACCTTTGACCTAAATAGAGTGAAACCGTGGGATGTTATTGTCATCAGTGTGCCATGCGCGGTACACTGTAGGGGGTCTCTGAAGCATGATTTCTTTCTCTCGCGGCACCCACTTTTTGGCCTTCCACTCTACCTTAATTCAACCCCGGTTTTTTCCCAGTTACAGTTTGGTGATAAAGGGCCACCCTGGTTCAAGCACCAAGTATTGTACAAAGTTAAATAAATCCAATTTTTTTTTTTTTTTTTTTTTTTTTTTTTTTTTTTTTTTTAATATAGGGGATAAATGTTACTCTTTACTTCAGGAGGGTTAATTGTTTTTTACAAAGTCTTATCTTAAGTTAGTGTTTGTTTCAATCCAGTATCGAGACTTAACTTTTACTTCGAATTGAATGGCTTAAACTTTAATTCAAATGGATTGACTTAAGTTAGTGTAGGTTTCAATCCAGTATTGAGACTTAACTTTTACTTCAATTTGAATGGCTTAAACTTTAATTCAAATGGATTGACTTAAGTTAGTGTAGGTTTCAATCCAGTATTGAGACTTAACTTTTGCTTCAAATGGATTGACTTAAGTTAGTGTTGGTTTCAATCCAGTATCGAGACTTAAGTTTTGCTTCAAATTGAATGACTTAAACTTCACTTCAAATGGATTGACTTAAGTTAGTGTTGGTTTCAATCCAGTATCGAGACTTAACCTTTGCTCCAAATGGGTTGACTTAACTTTAATTCAAATGGATTGACTTAAGTTAGTGTTTGTATCAATTCAATATCGAGACTTAACTTTCGCTCCAAATGGGTTGACTTAACTTTAATTCAAATGGATTGACTTAAGTTACTGTTGGTTTCAATCCAGTATCGAGACTTGACTTTTGCTTCAAATGGATTGACTTAACTTTTGTGCTCAAAATAAATTACTTTACATTTACCGTAGTGAAATTGTATTTAATTTTCTCTATGTAATAAGTCTACCTATATCCCATTAATGTAACTACTTTTCACTTACCATTATCATTACTAGCTAAGCTGCAACCCTAGTTGGAAAAGCAGGATGCTATAAGCCCAGTGGCTCCAACAGGGAAAATAGCCCAGTGAGGAAAGGAAACTTTGTCGTACTTTTACTATAATGGAATGAGTATAATCGCAATATTGACCACGGGTTCGACACCGACAAATCTAGACAAGGCTCTTAAAAAACTAGAGAGAGAGAGAGAGAGAGAGAGGGGGGGGGTCTCAATTGAAGCTCATATATTTTCATTACAGTCAAGGTTTTATAAAACAAATTATTTCTTTCCTTTATTAACCTTTGAGAGAGAGAGAGAGAGAGAGAGAGAGAGAGAGAGAGAGAGAGAGAGAGAGAGAGAGAGAGAGAGAGATAAGGTCTCAATTGAAGCTCATATTTTTTCATTACAATCAAGGTTTTATAAAACATAATTTCTTTCCTTTATTAACCCTTGAGAGAGAGAGAGAGAGAGAGAGAGAGAGAGAGAGAGAGAGAGAGAGAGAGAGAGAGAGAGAGAGAGAGAGGGGTCTCAATTGAAGCTCATATTTTTTCATTACAATCAAGGTTTTATAAAACATATATTTTTTTCCTTTATCAACCTTAGAGAGAGAGAGGAGAGAGTGAGAGAGAGAGAGAGAGAGAGAGAGAGAGGAGAGAGAGATCCAATTGGAAATGTGAAAGGTACGATTCAATGACACCTGATAAAAACACTTTATGAAATGAATAAATGATTTGTCAAAAGGAACGAAAGCGTGCTTTGTCATATACTCTCAAGCAATGCTTTGTCACGATTCAAGTAAAATGTTCTCCAGTTCTTTTTCGAAAGTAATTCACCGGAAGAGAAAATTACGAATCCATAATGATATTGATAGCGAAACGCCGTAACTGTTGCTTCATTTGTCAGGGGGATTCTGATTGGTCGACGGAGTGCCACTCTCTCCTATGCGGTTTCTTACGACGGCGGTGATTGGTTGAGGATGGCGTTGTGGCGTGTCGTTCGTCTGTTATCTGATATTGTGTGTGTTTGTGTGTGTGTGTGTTTCGGAAGTAGGAATGTGTTGCTTAACACGCGAGATTAGAAAATCTGGAGCAAGTTATGAACGCAGCCAAGCGTTTTTGCGTTCAGACATCAACGCCCAGCTTGATACGTGCGGTGATAAGATTTCTCTCTCTCTCTCTCTCTCCTCTCTCTCTCTCTCTCCTCTCTCTCTCTCTCCTCTCTCTCTCCTCTCTCTCTCTCTCTCCTCTCTCTCTCTCTCTCTCTCAAGTTTCCTTTAGACTACGTAAAAAAGCTTATTTAATTGAAGTAATTTATTTGGTAATTAGTTAGTAACCATGTATGATATTAATTATATTTTAATCGAAAAAAATTATACATAAGGAAATATATAAAAAAAAATCTTGTAAAGATGCGTTGAGAAAGATAAAAGTTACATTTACTATTGTATGAATGTGAAAAAGCTTATTTAATTGAAGTAATTTATTTGGTAATTAGTTAGTAACTATGTATGATATTAATTCTATTTTTATCGAAAAAAATTATACATAAGTAAATATATAAAAAAATCTTGTAAAGATGCATTGAGAAAGATAGAAGTTACATTTACTAATGTATGAATCCCTTAAAAACCATTTATTACCTAAATTGCACTAGTGCACTAAAGAAAGCTATAAGAAAGTAGGACATCTTCCCCCTACATAAGGTGTCGGTTGCCTCATGCGCCCTCTCCAATGCCATCTATCGAAGGCCTCCTCTTCCACCAAACCTCCTCTTCCACCAAACCTCCTCTCTCCATATCATCCTTCACCTTATCTCGCCATCTAATTCTCTGCCTCCTCCTTGATCTTCTCCCTCTTACAGGTTCCTTCCAATCCCTCCTCACTCCCTCTCCACCATCCATTCTTAACACGTGTCCACACCATCTTTGTCGTGACGCTCTTATTATCTAGGTAAGCTTTACTACATCTGCCATACTTCTTATTTCATCATTTTCCAATCTTTCAAATAGTAACATTCTTAACACGTGACCCCACCATTTTTGTCGTGACACTCTTATTATCTAGGGAAGCTTTACTACCTGCCATTCTTCTTATTTCATCATTTTCCAATCTTTCAAACAGTGATATTCCCACAATCCACATCAGCTTTCTCATCTCTGTACTCTCAAGTTTCGCTTCCTCTTTTCGTCTTAAAGTCCAAGTTTCTGATCCATAAGATTTTTCATAACTCTGACCATCCTTTACATTCAGATCTCCCTGGACAATTCTATCCTGTTCTTAATACTAGGCAGGCAGTTAATTCTAATAGCCTGGCCTTCTCCATCTTCAGGCTCAATACTACACACTATTCTAGAAGTTTTATTCCACCTGTTACCAAGTTGTGGAATGATCTTCCTAATCGGGTAGTTGAATCAGTAGAACTTCAAAAGTTCAATGTTGGAGCAAATGTTTTTATGTTGACCAGGCTGACATGAGTCTTTTTATAGTTTATATAGGACATATCTGTTTTGACGTTTCTGTTTTAGAATAATTTATTGTTAGCTTGATCTCGTCATTTATTCATTTCCTTATTTCCTTTCCTCACTGGGCTATTTTTCCCTATTGGAGCCCTTGGGCTTATAGCATCTTGCTTTTCCAATTAAGGTTGTAGCTTGGCTAGTAATAATAATAATGATAATAATAATAACACTGGTTATATGGATGTAGGAGCGCTAGTTTCTGATCCATAAAGTAACACTGGTTATATGGGTATAGGAGCGCCAGTTTTTTTATCAATACAGTAACACTGACTATAAGGATATAGAAGAGCTAGTTTCTGAACCATACAGTAACACTGGTTATATGGATATAGGAGCGCTAGTTTCTGATCCATACGGTAACACTGGTAATAAGGATATAGGAGCGCTGGTTTCTGACCCATACGGTAACACTGGTTATATGGATATAGGAGCGCTAGTTTCTGACCCATACGGTAACACTGGTAATAAGGATATAGGAGCGCTGGTTTCTGACCCATACGGTAACACTGGTAATAAGGATACAGGAGCGCTAGTTTCTGATCCATACAGTAACACTGGTTATATGGATATAGGAGCGAGCTCTAGTTTCTGATCCATACAGTAACACTGGTTATATGGATATAGGAGCGCTAGTTTCTGACCCATACAGTAACACTGGTTATATGGGTATAGGAGCGCTAGTTTCTGATCCATACAGTAACACTTGTTATATGGATGCAGGAGCGCTAGATTCTGATCCATACAGTAACTCTGGTTATATGGATATACTGTAGGAATGTTAGTTTCTGATCCATACAGAAACACTGGTTATATGGATATACTGTAGGAATGTTAGTTTCTGATTCATACAGTAACAC
>NC_090760.1:9175418-9180418 GCF_036898095.1 Palaemon carinicauda | reverse complement strand
ATTTAATAAATTGCAAGATTGTATCTATATATTTAGCCAATTACAGTTTTAAAGGTAAAAGTGTCTGATTTGAGTTCCAGTTTCATCACAGTTGATACTCACCAGAACGTCAGACGGGCAAACGCCCCCCCCCCCCCCCCCCCCCCCCCCCCACTGTGGTGCCCTACCACAGGAGTGGCCTCCCCAGTAAACAGCTTAAACTCACGGTCCCGGGCGTGGATCAATATGCTGCCATGCAAATGAGAGGTGAATGCATTACCAGGAGGCAATCAAGTAATTCATATTGTTATTTATATATTTCCCTTATCGACATCCGACATCGACCACCACAAATCACAACGTTCAAAGCAATGGTATGTTACATATTGCAATGGGAAAAGCAGGATCATCATTGCTTGCAACATTGACGACGAAGGCATGCAACCCCCCTTTCTAGCGAGCGTGTCCGCGCGCAACATTCTTACACCTTTTCGTCTGCCTTGATTTTGCAACGGATCCTGCAACTATACTCCATTTTTTTAGTTAGCCGCATTTGCACTGACTTGCAAAAGTTTCCTGTTCTCTGATTGGTTAGAATGATCTTGTCCAACCAATCAGCGATCAGGAAACTTTTCTGAGCTAGAAGGGCACCCCGCTGCTAGTCGGTGCAAATCTGCCTCACTAAAAAGAATTGACTATAGGTTTTGCAAGGCTTGTCTTTCATTTTGCTGTCTCTACCGCCCTTGTGAGTTTATTACTTCTTTTTATTATTGGTAGATTGATATCGTATCATGTTTTCATTAATCCTGAGTATTTTACGTTCGAATTACTATTATTATTATTATTATTATTATTATTATTATTATTATTATTATTATTATTATTATTAGGCATAGTTACATAGGCTTAAGTGAATATGACGATGGAATTGAATGCCAAAAATGTCAAAATTCCCCCCCAAAAATATATATATATATATATATATATATATATATATATATATATATATATATATATTTATATATATATATATATATATATATATATATAGATAGATAGATATTTATATTTATATTTATATATATATATATATATATATATTTATTTATATTTATATTTTTATATATATATATACATATATATACATATATATACATATATATATATATATTATATATATATATATATATATATATATATATATATATATATATTTATATACATATATATATATATATATATATATATATATATATATATATTTATATACATATATATATATATATATATATATATATATATATATATATATATATATATATTTATATATACACACAGTATATATATGGGGTGTTGGGGGAAGCCTATATGTCTACCTTCTGAGTCATCAGCGGCCATTGCCTGGCCCTCCCAGGTCCTAGCTTGGTGTAGGAGGGGTTTAGACCTTGATCATATATCTGGTAAGTCACTAGAACGCTGTCCAGTTTTTAGGACATTGTCCTCATCCCTTGCCTCTGCCGTTCATGAGCGACATTTAAACCCATTTAAACTGCTGGGTTTTCCATGAGTTGTACCTTGACGCTGAAGGTCCTCTTGGCCCCAGCGCTGAACCTTATAACTAAAATTCCATGAATCCAATTCATTTAATTCATTCCTTGATATACAAGAAAGTGGGAGTGGGCTCCTCGTATAATAATAATAATAATAATAATAATAATAATAATAATAATAATAATAATAATAGTTAATAATAATAATAATAATAATAATTAATAGTTAATAATAATAATAATAATAATAATAATAATAATAATAATAATAATAATAATAATAGCAATAATTAATAATAATAATAATAGTAATAATAATAATAATTAATGATGATAATTAATAATTAATAGTAATAATAATAATAATAGTAATAATAATGATATTATTAATAATAATATAATGATAATAATTAACAATAATTGATAATAATTCATAATAATCAATAATAATAGTCTCAAGCAAGAGAAGGCTACTACTGTACGAGTAAGTCTTCTGACGCGAAAAGCTTAAAATTGGCAGACACTAATTGACATGTCATATTTCGTTTTCACCTTCGTCATGTCAACTGCCGAATTGTTCATAATCACGTCACACCTTCGGTGGAAGAGAGAAAGTCAATCCATCTCTTTAAAAAAAAAAAGGAAAAAAACTGTGAACTGTTGGAAATAACTACTTAAGTGTCTACTGTCGAGTGATCGACTTAAACTGTAGTATTAGAGGGATTCTCACCTTTTCCACTTATTTTTACTTCTGGCTTTATTTTTTTATTTGTCTTTTATTTATTTATCTATTGTTTTTTCCTTTCAACCTTATTCTCTTTTACCTAATCCAGTTAGATTTTCTTGTAGTTTCGGAAATATTTTTTCTACGTTTTGTTCGTTTATTTTTTTTTCATTTTTATATTATTTTGACTTTTTATTTTTGTTATTGTTTACTTTTATATCGTTATATTTTTTCCAATTTGGTACAGTTAAATTTTGTTCTTGTCTCCACTATATTCTCATATATTCTCATTTCCTTCTGGCACTGTTTTTGATTAATTGTATTTCTGCTTTAGAGTAAATATGAACCAAAAATTGAAGAATTAATTTCTTTCAGAAAATACTTTTGCAAGAATGAATGATAAAATTTCATTAATTTAACGCTATTATAAATCAAAATGTTATTCGTGTCTTGATAAAGATATTTTGCTAAAAAGGAGATTTGACTATTTTTGTTTTAATGTAAATTTATCTTTATAAGTATCTTGTCCTTGTAAAGTTATTTCACAAAAATTTATATTTATTGTGTTCTTTTTTATATAAACCAGATACATAAAAATCGCATTTCTGTCCTCATAAAGATCTACAAAAATATTGAGTGACAGATACATAATAAAAACAGGCTTTCTGTCTTCGTAAGCATTTTTAAAGATACTGATAGTTTGATAAAAAAAAATATTAAAATCAACAAATTGTGGAAAGTAAAAATTTTTTAATGATACTGATAGTTTGAAAAAACTATTAAAATCAACAAATTGTGGAAAGTAAAAATTTTTAGATACCGATAATATGAAAAAATAATATTAAAATCAACACATTTTGGAAAAACATTTTAAAGAATCTGAATATTTGAAAAAAAAAAAACTTGAAAACAAAAAATTGTGGAACATAAACATTTTTAAAGATACTGATAGTTTGAAAAAAAAATATTAAAATCAACAAATAGTGGAACGTAAACATTTTTAAAGATACTGATAGTTTAAAAAACTATTAAAATCAACAAATTGTGGAACATATATTTTTTTAAAGATACCGATAGTTTAAAAAACTATTAAAATCAACAAATTGTGGAAGGTGAACATTTATAAAGATACCGATAGTTTAAAAAAACTATTAAAATCAACAAATTGTGGAAGGTGAACATTTTTAAAGATACCGATAGTTTAAAAAAATATTAAAATAAAAAAAAATGTGGAACGTAAATATTTTTAAAGTTTCTGAATGTTTGAAAAAACTATTAAAATCAACAAATTTTGGAACGTAAAATTTTTTAAAGATACCGATAGTTTGAACAAAAACTATTAAAATCAAAAAATTGTGGAACATAAAAATTTTTAAAGATACCGATAGTTTGAAAAAAAAAATATTAAAATCATCAAATTGTGGAACATTAACAGTTTTAAAGATACTGATAGTTTTAAAAAAAAAATATTAGAATCAACAAATTTTGAAAAAACATTTTTAAAGATACTGAATGTTTGAAAAAAAATATTAAAATCAACAAATTTTGGAAAAACATTTTTAAAGATACTGATAGTTTAAAAAAAAAATATTAAAATCAACAAAATGTATTTCCACATACAGATATCTTTCCAAGAAAATGGAAAAGAATATTTCTTCGATCCACAAATCCTTATTCTTTACGATCTCCTTCCGGCAATCCTAAAAGGAATCTTTATTATCCCTGTCTCTTTGTGGCCCGGGGCCTCCGACGTCGAGAAAATCGCTTACGTGAATAATGAACGAAAAGGAATATGGAAGAAACGTTTTGGGAAAATTATGTATATTGATATTATCAAGAAAACTGTTGTTTATCCATCGTGTTCTGCGTAAGCCATTGTATAATGCAAGCGCTGAATGACTATGTCGTAGTGAGGATTCTTAAATATTCATTTTTTGGGCGTGAAAAAAAAATTCATTTTTTGGGTGTGGAAAAATATGATGGAGTCCAGTGTAGAACTCTCGACGAAAAGGCTTATTATTATTATTATTATTATTATTATTATTATTATTATTATTATTATTATTAATATTATTATTATTATTATTATTTCTATTTTAATTTTTATTTTTATTTTTATTTTTATCATTATTATTATTATTTATTATTATTATTATTATTATTATTATTATTATTATTATTATTTTTTATTATTATTTTTATTCTAATTATTATTATTATTATTATTTTTGTTTCTATTTTAATTCTTATTTTTATTTTTATCATTTATTATTTATTTATTATTATTATTATTATTATTATTATTATTATTATTATTATTATTAGCCAAACCACACCCCAATTTGGAAAAGAAAGATGCTATAAGCCCAAAGGCTCCAACAGGGAAAAATAGCCCAGTGAGGAAAGGAAATAAGGAAATAAATAAATGATGAGAACAAATTAAGAATAAATAATTCTTAGTAGTGATATGATAATTTTTTTTTTTTTGGGGGGGAGGGGAAATTGGGTAATTTTCTTGAATTCCCCATAAGGGGACTTCAAGGTGTATAAATGTATATTTTATTTTTTGTATTTTTTGTATTATTCTTTTAGCATTGACTACTCTGCATATTTCATTTAATATCTTCAGTTTCAAGTAAACATAAGTAAGGAATTTTTTTTATGTATTCTTTATTTCTTAAAGTTATCATAGGTTATAATTTAGACCCAAAGGTTGTTATAAGCCTGAAGGTTTTACAGTTATATAA
>NC_090760.1:9152918-9165418 GCF_036898095.1 Palaemon carinicauda | reverse complement strand
TTTTTTTTTTTTTTCATCCAAAGAAGCCAACGAAAACTAGAAATACGTCCTATGCATCCACTGTTAGAAAAAACCTGGTGTTTGTCAGTCCGGGGTTCGAGTCCCGCTCAGACTCGTTAGTGCCATTAGTGTCTGCAACCTTACCATCCCTGTGAGCTGAGGTGGGGGGGGGGTTGTTTGAGGGAGCCTGTAGGTCTATCTGTTGAGTCATCAGCAGCCATTGCCTGGCCCTCCCTGGTCCTAGCTTGGGTGGAGAGAGGGCTTGGGCGTTGATCATATGATATATGGTCAGTCACTAGGGCATTGTCCTGCTTGATAGGGCAATGTCACTGTCCCTTGCCTATGCCATTCATGAGCGGTCTTTAAACCTTTAAACCTTCAAACCGTATTTACTTAAAATACAGGCGACCGTAATTTTATCTTTGTTGTTATGTAATACGGGTTGGTGACCGTAATATCACTCTTTTACGTCAATATACCCGTTTTTGAAACGGGAAAAATCCTGGAATAAATGTTGCCAGACATTTGCCGGTTTTTTAAATGCACATTTTTAACAGTGTACGTCATAAGTCGAAGGAAAAAACCCTTCTATTCAATCTTAATATCTTTATTTATTCATTTAGTTCTGTAAATATTAATAACCAAGATTTGAGATTTTTTTTTTATCTAAAGAAGCCAACGAAAACTAGAAATACGTCCTATGCATACGTCATAAGTCGAAGAAAAACCCCTTCTATTTATTCTTGACATATTTATTTATTTATTTTCAAACAATCAATCCAGCGCCACCGCAAGTTGTTAAGAGATAATCCTCTTAATGACTTCAGGCGCTCTTAAATGACATCATCTAAACGTTAGGTCAAAAGTATTTAACGGCGATTAGCGATGCGTTAATTACCTTCCTAATTAAATACAATGTGATTTGCTTTTGTCGGTACTTATTAATTTGGACTTATTGCCTCCCCTCCCTCCCTCCCTCCCTCCCTCCCTCCCTCCCCCTCCCCCCCCCCTTTCCCCCAGAACTATTGAGCTTTCGCCGTCGGAGGCTTAGATGTTATTTGCATAATATATGCAAATTTAAGACTAATCCATTGACAAGATTGGGTTAGGATTGGCCTGATTCCCAAAGCGGTGATGAGTACACTAACTCTTGGTTTGTATTTATGATTATTTTTATTATGCTGTGACTAGTTTTTTTTTTTTTCTCCCCAGTGTTCTTTCATTATTCAAGCAATTTTTGTTCCAACATATTTATCATTGTCATCTCCATTTTTTTTCTTTCTTTCTCCCTCTCTTTTTGTTTGCTGATATGTATGTTATCATCATTGTTAAGCGTTAATTCTATTGCGATTTTATTACCCAGACCTTAGAACTCTGTGGTCAACCTGCGAATTGATGTTTGTAATATATCACTGATATTATTGCATGTCTCATCTTTTTTTCTTTTTTTTTTTTTACCGATGTCAAAAGTGTAAGATCACTGTACCCTTATTGTAACTCTGTATATGGCTTTTGCTGAAATAAAGATTATTATTATTATTATTATTATTATTATTAATATTATTTTTTATGTTTAGTTTTATTAGCCAATATTTTTTATATCTGTATGTTTTATTACCTATTTATATTTTTAGTGTTATTACTTCTGTCAAAGAAGAATGAATAGTGTTATGTTATACAATGCATTATGATAAGAAGTAACACCTGAAAAGCAGGCGGGAGAATATTACTCAAAACACGTCAGGATGAAAGAATTAAAAAGATTTCTGCAGGATAGACTGATCACCAAAAATCTTAAAATAACTCGATATGCAAATTTTTTATGCAATTGAAAAACATTAGTTGTGCTTTTCAAAAGTAAATTTTCAATCAAGAATAACACCTAGGAATTTTTAAATGAGTTGTATTATTATTATTATTATTATTATTATTATTATTATTATTATTATTATTATTATTAACCAGGCTACAACCCTAGTTGGAAAAGCAAGATGCTATAAGCCCAAGGGTTCCAACAGGGAAAAATAGCCCAGTGAGAAAAGGAAATAAGGAAATAAATAAATGATGAGAACAAATTAACAATAAATCATTCTAAAAACAGTAACAACGTCAAAATAGATATGTCATATATAAACTATTAACAGCGTCAAAAACAGATATGTCATATATAAACTATAAAAATACTCATGTCAGCCTGGTCAACATAAAAGCATTTGCTCCAACTTTGAACTTTTGAAGTTCTACTGATTAAACTACCCGATTAGGAAGATCGTTCTACAACTTGTTAATGAAAGATACATGTCATTACAAATATCTGGATGTTAAGAACCCATTTTCCTTCATCTAATAGTAGTACTTTGAATTTTGTTTGGGGTTCAACATCATCCCAAATAATTTGCACCACATATAGATTTGCACCATATATAGATTCAACCACCACATGTTTATATTCAAGTGTGCTTATATTCAAAGAAAGTAGCATCATCTGCGTGTACTGATATTCAAAGAAAGCAGCATCATCTGCGTGTACTTATATTCAAAGAAAGTAGCATCATCTGCGTGTACTTATATTCAAAGAAAGTAGCATCATCTGCGTGTACTTATATTCAAAGAAAGTAGAATCATCTGCATATGTAGCAAGTTTGTTTTGTAGGCAAAAGCATATGCCAAGCCTATCTCCCCTTGATTGATTTAGAATTGACGCCGAAATATATTCATTATAGAGCATGTGTCTTGCTATATATATATATATATATATATATATATATATATATATATATATATATATATATATCTATATCTTTCCGGTCATGCTTAGCGGCATTGCCAGACGTATAACTACTGGGTTTCTCCCCGTTCCTCGGTTAGAGGGTAGGGGATTAGTCATACCCTGGTGAGAGGGGCTACCTCGAGAATTACACTCGGAAACCACAGCTGCCGTGTTGTAATTAGGAAAGGGGAGGGTTGGAAAGGCTTGAATCTATTGGTGCCTATCTATCTAAATATTTAGCCGTCATTTTTGACGGGTCGCGCACGCTAGTATGGTATAAAAGGTAATGGGCCGAGGGTTCGACCCTGAGAAACACCAGATATTACATTCCTATAGACATCATGGTGCCCGTCGACAATAACAGCAACTCTTTGCAATCTATTACTTGAAAATACAGATTTGGGAGGTACCTGACATCAAACAAATTATAAAAAAGGGGACCTCTCCTCTCTACGTTCCTCCCAGCCTGACAAGGGACTCAACCGTACCAGCTGAACTCGGTTGAGTCCCTTGTCAGGCTGGGAGGAACGTAGAGAGGAAAGGCCCCCTTTTGGTTAAGTCCCTTGTCAGGCTGTGAGGAACGTAGAGAGGAAAGGTCCCCTTTTGGTTGAGTCCCTTGTCAGGCTGGAAGGAACGTAGAGAGGAAAGGTCCCCTTTTGGTTGAGTCCATTGTCAGGCTGGGAGGAACGTAGAGAGGAAATGTCCCCTTTTGGTTGAGTCCCTTGTCTGGCTGGGAGGAACGTAGAGAAGAAAGGTCCCCTTTTTTCATTTGTTTGATGTCTGCTACTCCCTAAAATTAGGGGAAGTGCCTTGGTATATGTACTATGCTAAATCTAGCGTAGTTACTAGTTATCAAATAAGACAGAATAATCTTATCTGATATCCACCCAGAGGGGCTAAGATTACCTCCTCGAGACCCACTACAGCTGCGTAACCACCAGGTTGCATCAGAAGCCTAGTTGGTTTTAACAGAACATACACGTTCTTGTAAATATGTATTCGTTTGTTTGTATGTTTGTCTTTCGTACTACTACGTCAATAAAGAGTAGGGGCTCCGTAACTATTCCTAAGACACAAATGGCCTTAGGTGGCCATAAGCTTGGGGTTCTATGGCCCTGGCCAATTGCCACTGAAGATTTTGTAAAACGCTATGTTCGTATCCCTCCACCATATGGCTATGGCCATGAACATTTACCAGGCATGACACGGTTAGAATGCTTAGAAACGATTCAGCTTTTTTTTTTTTCTTTTTTTTTGGGGGGGGGGCGCCGTTCTGGAATTCATAGTAAAATTAATTAACTTGATAAATTCATAGTAAAATTAAATAACTTGACCTTTATTAATTCATATACTTACTATGATTAAGATTATCTTGAAAGAATGGAAGGCTGTCTGGGTGAACGAAAAAAAAAAATTAAAAATCCTCTTTTTTTTTTCTTTGCTGTTGTGAAATTCATAGTAAATTTAAATAACTTGGCCTCTATTAATTTTATTCTTCTGATGATTAAAATTGTCCTAGAAGAATAGGCATAATAAAGTAAGAATCTGGGTGAACAAAAAAAAAATGAGAAAAAAAATATCCTATTTTTGTAATTTTTCTTTGCCGTTGTGAAATCCATTGTAAATTTAAATAACTTGGCCTCTATTAATTTGTATTCTTCCCATGATTAAAATTGTCTTAGAAGAATAGGCATAAAAAAAAGGAAGACGGTCTGGGTGAACGAAAAAAAAATAATATTTTTTTTATTTTTTATTTTTTTATTTTTTTTTTTTTTTTTTTTTTTTTTGCCGTTCTGGAATTCATAGTAGATTTAAATAGCTTGGCCTCTATTAATTTATATTCTTCCCATTATTAAAATTGTCTTAGAAGAATATGCATCAAATAAGACGATAAAAAAATGAAAAAAATTTCAAATCTTTCCCCAAAACTCCGCACAGCCTTTTACAGTCTCCTGTTTGTTGTTGTTGTTGTTTTTTTTTTCACTTTATTTATATTTTGAATCGCGTTCTTTTCATTTATTTCCCAAACATAATCCCAAAAGGTATACAAGAGATTAAGAGATTTCTAGGGTTATATTCCTTAATCTCATAAAGTGATAGAAATACAACAGTAAAAAAAAAATATTTTTTTTTTCCACAATTCGTGTTTTCATCTTGTATTTTTTCCACGTTTTTTCCTCTTTTTTTGTTATTTTTTTTTCGAAGATTGCTTCCTCTTTTTTTTTGTTTTTTTTTTTTGTAGTTTTGTAGTCCGTGGATAGATGTCGCTAGCTTCAGGTCAGATTACTTTTATAGTTAGACGTTGGTGACATTTATGCAGATTTGCGAGTTTTCTGTTCGTTCATGTAAATAACAAGTTTTCCTAAAAATAAAGGACGGGAAAAAGTTTGTATTATATATATATATATATATATATATATATATATATATATATATATATATATATATATATATATATATATATCTATATATATATATTTATATATTATATATATATATATATATTTATATATTATATATATATATATATATATATTTTATATATATATATATATATATATATATATATATATATATGTGTGTGTATATATATATATATATATATTATATAATCACTTGCAGTTTTTTATTTCCATATTTTCGTTCCTCACTGGGCTATTTATCCCTGTTAGAGCGCTTGGGTTTATAGCATCCTGCTTTTTCAACTAAATGCTTTGCCGATTATTTTAGTACTTTTTCGAAGGTCGCCAAATATTTACCGTAAACAACACTAAAATAAGCAACCCTTATCGTCAATTTTTGATCCACAAAATCTGTTTATTCTCTTCCTCTAGTTTTTTTTTTTTTTCTAAAGTTTTTATGGCTTATATATAAAAAAACCTATTTTAATCGTGTTGCTATTCTTAAAATATTGTATTTTAATTGTTTATTATTTCTCTAGTAGTTTATTTCATAGTTTCCTTTCCTCACTGGGCTATTTTTCCCTGTTGGAGCCCTTGTTCTTAAAATACTGCATTTTAATTGTTTATTACTTCTCTAGTAATCTATTTTATTTCCTAGTTTCCTTTCCTCACTGGGGTATTTTTCCCCAGTTGGAACCCTTCGCTTATAGCATTGTGCTTTTCCAACTAGGGTTGTAGCTTAATAATAATAATAATAATAATAATTATTATTATTATTATTATTATTATTATTTTTATTATTTATTTCCTAGTTTCCTTTCCTCACTGGGGTATTTTTCCCCAGTTGGAGCCCTTTGGGCTTATAGCATTGTGCTTTTCACACTAGGGTTGTAGCTTAATAATAATAATAATGATGATGATTATTGAACCCTTATCTTTTTGTTCTTTCCTTATCGTTTACTTTATACATCCAGATCCGGATATATACATGAAAGGTCAAATGGATCCCATGTGTAAGTGTAGCTAAATTTTTAGGATTGATTTTCGATTCTAGGGTTACATGGGTTCCTCACTTAAAGGCATTGAAAGCTAAATGTCTTGAGGCTCTGAATTTTTAAAAAGTATTCTCCCATACACCAATGGGGGTAAACCAGACCGTAAAACTATTTTAAAATTAACAAGGCCTTAATTTTTTCCAAAATTAGTTATGGGTGTGAAATATACTCCTCAACCACCCCAAGCCGATTAAAGATATTAGTTTCAATACATCATGCTGGTATTAGATTGTCCACAGGGGCGTTTAGAACCTCACCTATCCCAAGTCTCCTTGTTGATGCTGGATAGTTACCTTTGGACCATTACCAAATGTCTTCCATTATTCGGTAATGGTTTAGGTTATAAAGATTCCCTAACTCTTTAGCCTTTCAGACTACAAGCCTTGTAAGGCACTCGACATACTTTGAGTTGCACCTAAAATCTCCTCAACCTTATGGCTTTCGGGTAAAACAATTATTAAACAGTCTTGATATAATTAGAGGTAAGGTGCTTCCATTTAAGATATCATCAACCCCTCCCTGGAAATTACCAGAGATATATTTTTGTAAATATTTTATTGGTGTTTAAAAAAGACATGACTGAATTAGAAGCTAGGTCTCTGTTTATGGAACATGTTGAAGAACATAGGGAATCAACTTTTATATATACCGATGGCTCCAAATCTGATGCCGGCGTTGCATTTGGAGTATATAGTAGTTCTTTTAACTGTAGGGGTGCACTTCCTCTAATATCTTCTATATTTACTGCTGAATTATATGGCATACTAACCGCTATTAATAAAATAGCGTTAAAAGAGGAGGGCAGTTTTACCATTTATAGTGATTCAAGAAGTGTCCTTCAAGCTTTAGAAGGTTTTAATTCTAGTAACCCTTTAGTTTTAAAGATTTTAGAGTGGCTTTTAATTGTTGGGCTAAAAGGGTAAAACAGATCGATTTTGCTGGGTTCCAGCACACGTAGGTGTGTCTGGAAATGAAGAGACAGATTCACTGGCAAAGAGTGCTGCAGCCGTGTTCCTACCAAGAAGGTATCCCATTCTCTGTAATGATTTTTTCCCAGAAATTAAGAATTGTATTTAATTAGCAACAGCATTGGGATAGTTTAACCGAAGATAAGATGAGAGAAATTGTAATTGTTATATCCCCTTGGAGGTATAATGGGATGCCCCGAAAATGGGAGACTACTCTCTGTCGTCTCCGCATTGGTCACACTCGGATGACACTGGTTTTTACTGGCTAACACCAACCATATTGCAACGACTGGTTGATACCCTTGACAGTGAGGCATTTGTTGGCTAAATGCCCCACTTATAGCAAAGAAAGAAATAGATATCTGTTTGAGGCTCGGGGTGAGGATTGTAGGTTCATCCTTGCCAAGATCCTTGGACATGATGTGTCGTACAATGCTAGTGGCATTTTCAAATTTATATCAGAAGCAGGTCTTCTTAATGCCATTTGACTTTTATAACATATTTACTTTTCTGGTTTTGATTGAATATTCTTTTAATCTTTATTTATAATAAACGTGTATATATTTATATATACATTATATATATATATATATATATATATATATATATATATATATATATATATATATATATATGTATATATATGTATATATATATATATATATATATATATATATATATATATATATATATATATTTATATACATATATAAATATATATATAAATGTATATATATATAATTATATATATGTATATACATATAAATTTATATAGATATAAATATATATAAATATATATGTATATGTATATATATATATTTATATAGTTTTATATATATATATATATATATGTGTGTGTGTGTGTGTGTGTGTGTATGTATGTATGTATGTCAGGATGCCAGACAACTTCAAATCATTCATTCATTCTCAGAGATCCTCTTTGGCCGACTTCAAGTCGTAATATATCCCGATGAACTTTCTGCCCTTTTGGGCCCCTCGTGAACTTTAAGCATTGATCTTTTGTGGAAAGACATTGTGCGTGAGTCTTTCTGCATGGAAAGTTTTAGTGTTGGTTCTAGTAAGGAAAGTTGCAGCTTCCACTGGTTTGAGAATCATCACTAAAGGTGTAAAGTTCTCCTTGTTTATTTTTTAATCATCAGGAACAGATGTAAAACGTTTCATGTGCAAAGAATTATCACTGATTTCCCAACATTTCCTGAAATTTCAAGTCCTATATGATTCGTGCTTCTGTAGAATTCTTGCATTTGTTTGCATGAAATTATTGGAAGCAAAAATTTCCAGAAATTCTAAATCGTATTTTTCTTATAAAATCCGGTTCCTTTATTATCGACTTTTATTATTATTATTATTATTATTATTAGAAAAAAAAATAAAAAAAAAGGATCTTGCAACGTCTTTAGGAAAAAAAACGTATTTATTTTTTTCGAAAAAAAAAAAAACTTTTTAGAAACACTATACAAAAACTAGGCTCTTGGAAGTTAGTGAAGGCATATAAACTTTTTTAAAGTGCTTGTTTTTCCAATGGTAATAATGATGATAATAATAATAATAATAAAAATAAAGATAATAATATTGATGATGATGATGATGAATTAATAATAATAATAATAATTAATAATAATAGCTATGCCTATTCTGTTCTGCATGAGACACGGATCACTCTAAGCCAGTGGTTCCCAAACTATCTTACCTGACGCCCCCTTTTTTCTTCCAGTAGACCCTTTACGCCCCCACTCCTCTTTTTTTTTTTTATATATATAAAATGATTCTTACTTTTATTTCTTAGCATTGTACAGGAAAACGTATTTCTGTTTGCATTACATTTTAATAATGAAAGTCACTCAAACAAATAATAGTACATTCTAGTAACTAATAACGAAACATTTGGTTCAAAGTGAGCGAAAAAAAAGTTTGAACATTAGCAAATTGGCAAAATTGAGTTGCAATTTTAAGAATAGATAATTTGAAAACATGGCATATAATATTTGGAAATACTTATGAGACTAAGGCACAATTTCTGGTCAAATTTAGTGAGATGGATGCTGCTGCTTCTTCCTCATAAGATCAGAAATTCTAGGATTGAAGGATGACAGCGCATTCTATTAAACAAGTAATTTCGAGCAGATGACTTCACGCCCCCATAGTAGGGCGTGCCCCCCAGTTTGGGAACCACTGCGTCTAAGCCTTCATTAAGAATAATCTTCGCGTTTGGTACACCCTACAAGAATGTTTGTCTCCAGGAAAGTAACTATAACCCCTAGAATTGGTTGGTTGTAGGGAGCGGGTTGTTGATAAGTTGTAATCCTAAAGTTCTCTCAATTGCATTGTTGTTATTGTTCTCTACCAAGAACAGGTCATTTCTCTTCCTCTTGTTTTGTTAAGTTTTTCGTAGTTTATATAGGAAATATTTATTGTAATGTTGTTACTGTTCTTGAAATATTCAATTTTTCCTTGTTTTCTTTCCTTACTGGGCTATTTTCCCTGTTGGAGCCCCCGGGCTTATAGCATCCTGCTTTTCCAACTAGGGTCGTAGCTTAGCAAGTAATAATAATAATAATAATAATAATAATAATAATAATAATAATAATAATAATTGCGATAAAGGGTAGTTTTCCTCCCGTGTGAAGTTTTTTCGTTATTTTTTACCCTTTTCTTCAGTGTGCTATCCTTTTGTATCCAATTCTCCCCTGTTCTCTGGACTTTACGAGTAACTTTCTAAGGGGCGTTTGTTTCCACTCCCCTACTACCACCTCCCTTCTCCCCTCCCCCTTCTCCCCCCCCCCCAACCCCTTAAAAAAGAAAGATAAAAGACCAAGCAAAGACTTTTCAACGAATCACCGTTGGAGTCTTCAGTTAGCATTTGGTGCCCGGAAGTGGAGTGACCTTTCTTATATATCATTTCCTCTTAAGTGTTCTTGACCGTTGGTACTGAAGAAGAAAGGGAGAGAGAGAGAGAGAGAGAGAGAGAGAGAGAGAGAGAGGAGAGAGAGAGAGGAGAGAGAGAGAGAGAGAGAGAGAGAGAGAGAGAAAGTCAGTCAGTCAGTCAAGAATGGCTTCCAAACACACACATATATGTCACCCTTATATAATGAAGAGCAAGTGTCTGGCTATATTATATATATATATATATATATATATATATATATATATATATATATATATATATATATATATATTTTTTTTTTTTTTTTTCTGGGTCACGCTTAACGGCATTGCCAGACGTATAACTCTTTGGTCTCTCCCCGTCCCATGGGTAGGGGGAGAGGGAGTAGCCATACCCCGGTGAGAGGGGATACCATATCTATGTGAATATTTAGACGTCATTTTTGACGGGTCGTGTACACTATATACTGTGTGCATTATATATATATGTGTGTGTGTGTGTGTGTGTGTGTGGGATGTATGTTCAAGCGTGTGTGGGTATACAATAATTACAAGGTTCAAGTACTTCTAATAACTCTATATTGATTGACAGACAAACAAAGGCAGAATTCGTAACAACTTGTACTAAAATTAATAAATTAATATTAAAATAATATTGAATTATCGCGAAGAAATTCATGTCATAAGCTTTGAGAGAGAGAGAGAGAGAGAGAGAGAGAGAGAGAGAGAGAGAGAGAGAGAGAGAGAGAGAGGAGAGAGAGAGAGAGAGAGAGCAATTAGCATTTGTTAATATTTAATGAAGTGTATTAGATGAATCCTATATTGCGAAGTTTCCTATCAAGGACTACATTATTTCTGAGTGGAGGGATATGTTTACTTATTATTCCTGGAGTATTTGGGAAACTGAAGAACTTGCCATGGTGGATTTCAGCGGTTGAGTGATACGGAAAAAATTATATATATATATATATTATATATATATATATATATATATATATATATATATATATAAAATATATATATATAAATATATATATATAAATATATATATATATAAATATATATATATATATTTATATATATATATATATGCATATATATTTATATATATGTGTGTGTGCATACATTAACATATGTATATTTCTAGTTGTGGATATACAGTATATATACATGTCTGTTTGTGTTGTTTTATATATATGTGTGTGTGTTTGTGCGTGATTATTAAATCAGTATATATACATATATATATATATATATATATATATATATATATATATATATATATATATATATATATATATATGTGTGTTGTGTGCATACATTAACATATGCATATTTCTAGATGTGTATATACAGTATATATGCATATCTGTTTGTGTTTTAAATATATATATATATATATTATATATATATATATATATATATGGTGTGTGTGTGTGTGTGTGTGCGCGTGTGCCTGTGTTATATGTATGTGTATATGCACGAATGTATCCGTTCATGCAAGCACGTGAGTGTGAGTGCCTGGGGTGGACACCCGCTCAATCTTCAGATTGGCCAAGAATTGGTGTGACATGGGCGAGACGACAGGAGAGAGAGAGAGAGAGAGAGGGAGAGAGAGGCTTACACGCATGCAACCCTTTATACCCTAACCCCTTATACCCTTACCCTTATGCCCTTACCCTTTTTTAAGACAAGATGAACGCCCCAATGCTTAAAGTGCCCTTTGATGACAAACGACGCCACCAGCTGCTTACTGTTTTCTGTTTATTGTTGTTATTTATGTCCTTCTTCTTCTTCTTCTTCTTCGTCTTAGCGCTCGCTCATGCGAAGGATTGCATTAAGCCATTTTCCTGGCACTCGAGAGTCCCATTAAATATTGCATGCAGATGCAGCTGGTGGACGTCGTGACCCTGTGCATGATTTTCTCTCTCTCTCTCTCTCTCTCTCTCTCTCTCTCTCTCTCTCTCTCTCTCTCTCTAGGAGTTGTTTTGTTATTGTTTTTACGGTTTTTATTTTTTTTAAATACGTTAGGTTTTGATTTATTTCTTCTTAAAGGTTCATCTCTCTCTCTCTCTCTCTCTCTCTCTCTCTCTCTCTCTCTCTCTCTCTCTCTCTAGGAGTTGTTTTGTTAATGTTTTTACGGTTTTTATTTTTAAAGAAATGTTAGGTTTTTGTTCTACTTCTTCTTAAAGGTCTCTCTCTCTCTCTCTCTCTCTCTCTCTCTCTCTCTCCTCTCCTCCTCTTCTCTCTCTCCTCTCTCTCTCTCTCTAGGAGTTGTTTTGTTATAGTTTTTACGGTTTTTATTTTTTAAAGAAATGTTAGGTTTTGTTCTATTTCTTCTTAAAGGTTCATCTCTCTCTCTCTCTCTCTCTCTCTCTCTCTCTCTCTCTCTCTCTCTCTC
>NC_090760.1:9129019-9141519 GCF_036898095.1 Palaemon carinicauda | reverse complement strand
CCATCTGCTGCTTCCATCGTGTTTATAATAGTTTTCATATTTGTTCCCGACGGTTGTTGGTGGCTGATATATTCTAGTGGGGTCCTTGCGTCTAATTAAGCAGAGGTTATCCCTGTTCGTCTTTTAGCTTAGTTATCCCCCCCCCCCCCCTGTTGGCTTGGACTACGTTTTCTAATAATGTAATTTTTCCCAATTTCCATTTGGTAATGCCTTTTCAAAATTCACCCTTGCCAGAAAGAGTTATATAAACTACGCTTTATTATATACACGTAATTAAAATATGAAATCGCCGTTGTTTTTAACTTTGCATAGTATCTATACTTGTTCTGACACTTTTGTAGCTTCTATTCATGCTTTTCCTTTTAATGTTTGCCCCTTACCCTTTGATTTTACTCTTAGCTTGATCGGCGCTTACTCTGTGCTCTTACTCTTAGCTTGATCGGCCTTTCCTCTTTCTCAGCTTACTCTTTCCTTACTCCTCCTTGCTCTTTGCATGCTCGACCCATACTCCTCCTTGCTCTTTGCATGCTCGACCCTTACTCCTCCTTGCTCTTTGCATGCTCGACCCTTACTCCTCCTTGCTCTTACTTGTAGCTTGATCGGCCTTTCCTCTTTCTTAGCTTACTCTTTCCTTACTCCTCCTTGCTCTTTGCATGCTCGACCCATACTCCTCCTTGCTCTTTGCATGCTCGACCCTTACTCCTCCTTGCTCTTTGCATGCTCGACCCTTACTCCTCCTTGCTCTTACTCGTAGCTTGATCGGCCTTTCCTCTTTCTTAGCTTACTCTTTCCTTACTCCTCCTTGCTCTTTGCATGCTCGACCCTTACTCTTCCTTTCTCTTTGCATGTTCGACCTTTACTCTTTGCTCTTACTCTTAGCTTGATCGGCCTTTCCTCTTTCTCACCTTACTCCTTCTTGCTCTGTGCATGCTCGACCCTTACTCCTCCTTGCTCTTTGCATGCTCGACCTTTACTCCTTGCTCTTACTCTTAGCTTGATCGGCCTTTCCTCTTTGCATGCTCGACCTTTCCTCTTTGCTCTTACTCTTAGCTTGATCGGCCTTTCCTCTTTCTTAGCTTACTCTCTCCCTTTACTCCTTCTCTTTGCATGCTCGACCTTTACTCCTTGCTCTTACTCGCAGCTTGATCAGCCTTTCCTCTTTCTCACCTTACTCTCCCCTTACTCCTTCTTGCTCTGTGCATGCTCGACCCTTACTCCTCCTTGCTCTTGGTATGTTCGACCTTTACTCCTTGCTCTTTATTCTTTGATTGCATTGCCTTTAATCCTTGCTCTTACTCCTTACTCATAGTCCTTACGCATTGCTCTTACTCTTTCCTTGCTCCTCGCTCTTACTCTTGGCCTTTAATCCTTGGTCTTGCTCTTTGGTGTCTATCCTTTACTTTTACTCTTACCTTTTTTAACCCTTGTACCTTGCTCTTTACTCAGTGCTTTATGGATTGCTCTTATTACTCTTTGTTTGTTTGTTTATTACTTCCTCATTCTGCTTGTTTTTCCTATACTATTTTGGTAGTATTTATTTGTTTTGTCCCCTTTTTTTCTCTCTTAATTGAAGACTGAATTTACTTTAAGCTGATTTGCCCTCTCCAATATTATGTTCTTTCTCCTTTGCTATCTTTTCATTACTCTACTCTCTTTACTATCTTTTCATTTGCCCTCTCCAATATTCTGTTTTCTTTATATTCTCTCCTTTACTATCTTTTCATTTGCCCTCTCCAATATTCTGTTTTCTTTATACTTTCTCCTTTACTATCTTTTTCCTTTACTATCTTTTCATTTGCCCTCTCCAATATTCTGTTTTCTTTATACTTTCTCCTTTACTATCTTTTTCCTTTACTATCTTTTCATTTGCCCTCTCCAATATTCTGTTTTCTTTATACTTTCTCCTTTACTATCTTTTTCCTTTACTATCTTTTCATTTGCCCTCTCCAATATTCTGTTTTCTTTATACTTTCTCCTTTACTATCTTTTTCCTTTACTATCTTTTCATTTGCCCTCTCCAATATTCTGTTTTCTTTATACTTTCTCCTTTACTATCTTTTTCCTTTACTATCTTTTCATTTGCCCTCTCCAATATTCTGTTTTCTTTATACTTTCTCCTTTACTATCTTTTCTCCTTTACTATCTTTTCATTATTCTACTCTCTTTACTATCTCTTCATATATTCTACTCTCTTTACTATCTCTTCATTATTCTACTCTCCTTTACTATCTTTTCATTATTCTACTCCCTTTACTATCTCTTCATATATTCTACTCTCTTTACTATCTTTTCATTTGCCCTCTCCAATAATCTGTTTTCTTTATACTCTCTCCTTTACTATCTTTTCATTTGCCCTCTCCAATATTCTGTTTTCTTTATTCTACTCTCCTTTACTATCTTTTCATTTGCCTTCTCCATTTTCTATACTCTCTCCTTTACTATCTTTTCATTTGCCCTCTCCAATATTCTGTTTTCTTTATACTTTCCCCTTTACTATCTTTTCATTATTCTACTCTCTTTACTATCTCTTCATATATTCTACTCTCTTTTCTTTATACTTTCTCCTTTACTATCTTTTCATTATTCTACTCTCTTTACTATCTCTTCATATATTCTACTCTCTTTACTATCTCTTCATATATTCTACTCTCTTTACTATCTCTTCATATATTCTACTCTCTTTACTATCTCTTCATATATTCTACTCTCTTTACTATCTCTTCATTATTCTACTCTCCTTTACTATCTTTTCATTTGCCCTCTCCAATATTCTGTTCTTTATACTCTCTCCTTTACTATCTTTTCATTTTCTCTCCATTTTCTATACTCTAATTTACTATTTTAATTTACTATTTCCTTTTCCCTCTCCAATATTCTTTGTTCCTTAATCCGTTCCTTAATCCGCTATACCTCTATATTTCCAAATCTTTTTATACACCTTAAGTGGTGTAAGATGTTATTTAAATATCATTCATAACAGGGTAAATTCTACGTACTTTAGGATGATTAGTAAAAGAATGCCATGTGGTATAGATTTCTTTATTTATAGGATTGAATGCACATTTTATATATAAACTTTTAGTAGTACTCTTAAACTGTTTTAAAACTCACTAACAAACTTTCATTGGCTTTAAGTATTGAGTAGACTAAAAAACAGTTTTTAAACAATAAACATTAACCAGTTCACACTAGTGACTTGATAGAAGAGAGGGGGCAGTAAGTAGCATGGAATGGCAAGTAGATTATTTGTGTTCAGTAGTGCGAAAGTATTGCTAATAATTTTCAGGAGTGTGAAGTGAAAATTATAACGCCAGAGAGAAGAGAATATAACAATTTATTGGCAGATGAAGAAGTCTAGAAAGAAAGGAAACGAAAGCAAAGAATGTGGATAGACAGAAGTTGCAGAATTGAAAAGTACAGTTTGGATGAAGTAATACAGAAATGAAGTCCAGTTGAAAAGTACAGTTTATCGTCTTGAAACAGTTATGAAGTCCAGTTGAAAAGTACAGTTTAGATGAAGTAATACAGAAATGAAGTCCAGTTGAAAACAGAAATACAGTTTTGATGAATAGATGAAGTAATACAGAAATGAAGTCCAGTTGAAAACAGAAATACAGTTTTGATGAAGTAATACAGAAATGAAGTCCAGTTGAAAAGTACAGTTTATCGTCTTGATACAGTTATGAATTTATGAAGTAATACAGAAATGAAGTCCAGTTGAAAAGTACAGTTTATTGTCTTGAAACAGTTATGAAGTCCAGTTGAAAAGTACAGTTTATCGTCTTGATACAGTTATGAAGTCCAGTTGAAAAGTACAGTTTTGATGAAGTAATACAGAAATGAAGTCCAGTTTAAAAGTACAGTTTATCGTCTTGAAACAGTTATGAAGTCCAGTTGAAAAGTACAGTTTAGATGAAGTAATACAGAAATGAAGTCCAGTTGAAAAGTAGAGTTTAGATGAAGTATTACAGAAATGAAGTCCAGTTGAAAAGTAGAGTTTAGATGAAGTATTACAGCAATGAAATCCAGTTGAAAAGTGGAGTTTAGATGAAGTAATACAGAAATAAAGTCCAGTAATGAAGTACTAAAGAAATGAAGTCCAGTATGTACAGTTTACCGTCTTGAAACAGTTATGAAGTCCAGTGGAAAAGTACAGATTTCCGTCTTGAAACAGTTATGAAGTCCAGTTGAAAAGTACAGTTTATCGTCTTGATACAGTTATGAAGTCCAGTTGAAAAGTACAGTTTTGATGAAGTAATACAGAAATGAAGTCCAGTTTAAAAGTACAGTTTATCGTCTTGAAACAGTTATGAAGTCCAGTTGAAAAAGTACAGTTTTGATGAAGTAATACAGAAATGAAGTCCAGACAGAAATGAAGTCCAGTTTAAAAGTACAGTTTATCGTCTTGAAACAGTTTTGAAGTCCAGTTGAAAAGTACAGTTTATCATCTTGAAACAGTTTTGAAGTCGGGTTGAAAAGTACAGTTTATCATCTTGAAACAGTTTTGAAGTCCAGACAGAAATGAAGTCCAGTTTAAAAGTACAGTTTATCGTCTTGAAACAGTTTTGAAGTCCAGTTGAAAAGTACAGTTTATCATCTTGAAACAGTTTTGAAGTCGGGTTGAAAAGTACAGTTTATCATCTTGAAACAGTTTTGAAGTCGGGTTGAAAAGTACAGTTTATCATCTTGAAACAGTTTTGAAGTCCAGTTGAAAAGTACAGTTTTGATGAAGTAATACAGTTATGAAGTCCAGTTGAAAAGTACAGTTTTGATGAAGTAATACAGTAATGAAGTCCAGTTGAAAAGTACAGTTTATCGTCTTGAAATAGTTATGAAGTCTAGTTGAAAAGTACAGTTTATCGTCTTGAAGTCCAGTTGAAAAGTACAGTTTTGATGAAGTAATACAGAAATGAAGTCCAGTTGAAAAATACAGTTTATCGTCTTGAAGCAGTTATGAAGTCCAGTTGAAAAATACAGTTTTCCGTCTTTAAACAGTTATGAAGTCCAGTTTAAAAGTACAGTTTATCATCTTGAAGCAGTTATGAAGTCCAGTTGAAAAGTACAGTTTTGATGAAGTAATACAGAAATGAAGTCCAGTTTAAAAGTACAGTTTATCGTCTCGAAGCAGTTATGAAGTCCAGTTGAAAAGTACAGTTTATCATCTTGAAACAGTAATGAAGTCCAGTTGAAAAAGTACAGTTTTGATGAAGTAATACAGAAATGAAGTCCAGTTTAAAAGTACAGTTTATCGTCTTGAAACAGTTATGAAGTCCAGTTGAAAAAGTACAGTTTTGATGAAGTAATACAGAAATGAAGTCCAGTTGAAAAGTACAGTTTATCATCTTGAAACAGTAATGAAGTCCAGTTGAAAAAGTACAGTTTTGATGAAGTAATACAGAAATGAAGTCCAGACAGAAATGAAGTCCAGTTTAAAAGTACAGTTTATCGTCTTGAAACAGTTTTGAAGTCCAGTTGAAAAGTACAGTTTATCATCTTGAAACAGTTTTGAAGTCGGGTTGAAAAGTACAGTTTATCATCTTGAAACAGTTTTGAAGTCCAGACAGAAATGAAGTCCAGTTTAAAAGTACAGTTTATCGTCTTGAAACAGTTTTGAAGTCCAGTTGAAAAGTACAGTTTATCATCTTGAAACAGTTTTGAAGTCGGGTTGAAAAGTACAGTTTATCATCTTGAAACAGTTTTGAAGTCGGGTTGAAAAGTACAGTTTATCATCTTGAAACAGTTTTGAAGTCCAGTTGAAAAGTACAGTTTTGATGAAGTAATACAGTTATGAAGTCCAGTTGAAAAGTACAGTTTTGATGAAGTAATACAGTAATGAAGTCCAGTTGAAAAGTACAGTTTATCGTCTTGAAATAGTTATGAAGTCTAGTTGAAAAGTACAGTTTATCGTCTTGAAGTCCAGTTGAAAAGTACAGTTTTGATGAAGTAATACAGAAATGAAGTCCAGTTGAAAAGTAGAGTTTAGATGAAGTATTACAGCAATGAATAGATGAAGTATTACAGCAATGAAATCCAGTTGAAAAGTGGAGTTTAGATGAAGTAATACAGAAATAAAGTCCAGTAATGAAGTACTAAAGAAATGAAGTCCAGTATGTACAGTTTACCGTCTTGAAACAGTTATGAAGTCCAGTGGAAAAGTACAGATTTCCGTCTTGAAACAGTTATGAAGTCCAGTTGAAAAGTACAGTTTATCGTCTTGAAACAGTTATGAAACCCAGTTGAAAAGTACAGTTTTGATGAATACAGAAATGAAGTCCAGACAGAAATGAAGTCCAGTTTAAAAGTACAGTTTAAAGTCCATTATAAAAGTACAGTTTATCGTCTTGAAACAGTTATGAAGTCCAGTTGAAATGAACAGTTTTGATGAAGTAATACAGAAATGAAGTCCAGTTGAAAAGAACAGTTTTGATGAAGTAACACAGAAATGAAGTAACACAGAAATGAAGCTCGGTTAAAAAGTACAGTTTATCGTCTTGAAACAGTTATGAAGTCCAGTTAAAGAACAGTTTTGATGAAGTAACACAGAAATGAAGTAACACAGAAATGAAGCTCGGTTAAAAAGTACAGTTTATCGTCTTGAAACAGTTATGAAGTCCAGTTGAAAAAGTACAGTTTTGATGAAGTAATACAGAAATGAAGTCCAGTATAAAAGTACAGTTTATCGTCTTGAAACAGTTATGAAGTCCAATTTAAATGAAACAGTTATCAGTTTATCGTCTTGAAACAGTTATGAAGTCCAGTTTAAACGTACAGTTTTCCGTCTTGAAACAGTTATGAAGTCCAGTTTAAAAGTACAGTTTATCATCTTGAAGCAGTTATGAAGTCCAGTTGAAAAGTACAGTTTTGATGAAGTAATACAGAAATGAAGTCCAGTTTAAAAGTACAGTTTATCGTCTTGAAACAGTTATGAAACCCAGTTGAAAAGTACAGTTTATCGTCTTGAAACGGTTATGAAGTCCAGTTGAAATGAACAGTTTTGATGAAGTAATACAGAAATGAAGTCCATTATAAAAGTACAGTTTATCGTCTTGAAACAGTTATGAATTCAACTCAGTTATGAAGTCCAGTTGAAAAGTACAGTTTATCGTCTTGAAACGGTTATGAAGTCCAGTTGAAATGAACAGTTTTGTAATACAGAAATGAAGTCCAGTTATAAAGAACAGTTTTGATGAAGTAATACAGAAATGAAGTCCAGTTGAAAAGAACAGTTTTGATGAAGTAACACAGAAATGAAGTCCAGTTGAAAAGAACAGTTTTGATGAAGTAACACAGAAATGAAGTCCAGTTCAAAAGTACAGTTTATCATCTCGAAACAGTTATGAAGTCCAGTTTAAAAGTACAGTTTATCGTCTCGAAGCAGTTATGAAGTCCAGTTGAAAAGTACAGTTTACCGATCTTGAAGCAGTTATGAAGTCCAGTTGAAAAGTACAGTTTACCGTCTTGAAGCAGTTATGAAGTCCAGTTGAAAAATACAGTTTACCGTCTTGAAGCAGTTATGAAGTCCAGTTGAAAAATACAGTTTTCCGTCTTGAAGCAGTTATGAAGTCCAGTTGAAAACAGAAATACAGTTTTGATGAAGTAATACAGAAATGAAGTCCAGTTGAAAAGTACAGTTTTGATGAAGTAATACAGAAATGAAGTCCAGTATAAAAGTACAGTTTATCCGTCTTGAAACGGTTATGAAGTCCAGTTGAAAAGAACAGTTTTGATGAAGTAACACAGAAATGAAGTCCAGTTGAAAAGAACAATTTTGATGAAGTAATACAGAAATTAAGTCCAGTTTAAAAGTACAGTTTATCGTCTTGAAACAGTTATGAAACCCAGTTGAAAAGTACAGTTTTGATGAAGTAATACAGAAATGAAGTCCAGTAATGAAGTACTAAAGAAATGAAGTCCAGTATAAAAGTACAGTTTATCGTCTTGAAACAGTTATGAAGTCCAGTATAAAAAGTACAGTTTATCGTCTTGAAACAGTTATGAAGTCCAGTTTTAAAGTACAGTTTATCGTCTTGAAACAGTTATGAAGTCCAGTTGAAAAAGTACAGTTTTGATGAAGTAATACAGAAAGGAAGTCCAGTTGAAAAGTACAGTTTATCGTCTTGAAACAGTTATGAAACCCAGTTGAAAAGTACAGTTTAGATGAAGTAATACAGAAATGAAGTCCAGTAATGAAGTACTAAAGAAATGAAGTCCAGTATAAAAGTACAGTTTATCGTCTTGAAACAGTTATGAAGTCCAGTTTAAAAGTACAGTTTATCGTCTTGAAACGGTTATGAAGTCCAGTTGAAAAGTACAGTTTATCATCTTGAAACAGTTATGTAACTAAGCCCAGTTAAAAAGTACAGTTTTGATGAATACAGAAATGAAGTCCAGTTGAAAAGTACAGTTTATTGTCTTGAAACGGTTATGAAGTCCAGTTGAAAAGTACAGTTTATCGTCTTGAAAAAGTTATGAAGTCCAGTTGAAAAGTACAGTTTAGATGAAGTAATACAGAAATGAAGTCCAGTAATGAAGTAATACAGAAATGAAGCCCAGTTCCAAAGTACAGTTTATCGTCTTGAAACAGTTATGAAACCCAGTTAAAAAGTACAGTTTTGATGAATACAGAAATGAAGTCCAGACAGAAATGAAGTCCAGTTTAAAAGTACAGTTTATCGTCTTGAAACAGTTATGAAGTCTAGTTGAAAAGTACAGTTTATCGTCTTGAAGTCCAGTTGAAAAGTACAGTTTATCATCTTTAAACAGTTATGAAACCCAGTTAAAAAGTACAGTTTTGATGAATACAGAAATGAAGTCCAGACAGAAATAAAGTCCAGTTTAAAAGTACAGTTTATCATCTTGAAACAGTAATGAAGTCCAGTTGAAAAGTACAGTTTTGATGAATTAATACAGAAATGAAGTCCAGTTTAAAAGTACAGTTTATCGTCTTGAAACAGTTATGAATTCCAGTTGAAAAGTACAGTTTATCATCTTGAAACAGTAATGAAGTCCAGTTGTAAAGTACAGTTTTGATGAAGTCCAGTTGAAAAGTACAGTTTGGATGAAGTAATACAGAATGAAGTCCAGTTTAAAAGTACAGTTGGTTAAAATGTCAAAAATATGGATAGAGCAGTTTAGTTTAATTTGTCACATTAAAACTCAAAGATAAGAAAGGTTGTCAGATAAAAAGAGGAAGTTAGTATGCGTCAGATGGGTTAGAAAGAAGTGAATTTGTAAATAATCAGCCCAATACAAACTTTCTGTCCACTGGAGCGGTGCTGACGCTGTTCTTTCGGAGCTATAATCCTCAAGTTGAGTCCCAGAGGAAGTGAGTTCTAAAGTTTCTTCTTGGTTTAATAATCATTCCTCTTCTCTATGGCCACTTTTCTTGGTAATTTTATTCCATCTTCTGTCCCTTCAGTATTATAATGGCGAGTCCATTGTGACTATAGGAGGGATCCTGCATGTATGATGTGACCTTTGTGTATCAAGGAGATGCTTCAAGACTTCAGTGGGATGTCTCACTCCCAAACATTTCATGTGGCCTTTGTGTATCAAGGAGATGTTTCAAGTCTTGAGCGGGGTGGCTCACTCCCAAACATTTCTTGTGACCTTTGTGTATCAGAGATGCTTTCAAGTCTTCAGCGGGGTGTCTTCACTCCCAAACATTTCATGTGACTTTGTGTATCAAGGAGATGCTTCAAGTCTTCAGTGGGGTGTCTTCACTCCCAAACATTTCATGTTACCTTTGTGTATCAAAGAGTGCTTCAAAGTCTTCAGCGGGGTGTCTTCACTCCCAAACATTTCATGTGACCTTTATGTATCAAGGAGATGCTTCATGTCTTCAGCGGGGTGTCTTCACTCCCAAACATTTCATGTGACCTTTGTGTATCAAGGAGATCCTTCAAGTCTTCAGCGGTTTGTCTTCATTCCCAAACATTTCATGTGACCTTTGTGTATCAAGGAGATGCTTCAAGTCTTCAGCGGGGTGGCTCACTCCCAAACATTTCATGTGACCTTTGTGTATAAAAGGAGATGCTTCAAGTCTTCAGCGGGGTGTCTCACTCCCAAACATTTCATGTGATCTTTGTATATCAAGGAGATGCCTCAAGTCTTCAGCGGTTTGTCTTCACTCCCAAACATTTCATGTGACCTTTGTGTATCAAGGAGATGCTTCAAGTCTTCAGCGGGGTGTCTTCACTCCCAAACATTTCATGTGACCTTTGTGTATCAAGGAAATGCTTCAAGTCTTCAGCGGTTTGTCTTCACTCCCAAACATTTCATGTGACCTTTGTGTATCAAGGAGATGCTTCAAGTCTTCAGCGGGGTGTCTTCACTCCCAAACATTTCATGTGACCTTTGTGTATCAAGGAGATGCTTCAAGTCTTCAGCGGGGTGTCTCACTCCCAAACATTTCATGTGACCTTTGTGTATCAAGGAGATGCTTCAAGTCTTCAGCGGGGTGGCTCACTCCCAAACGTTTAAAACATTGGTGAAGTCTATTTAATTATCAGATTTGAAAGGTTTCTCCCTCCATTCCTCTTTTTATTGGCCTTATTCTCTTGTTACCGTCTTTGTGGTATACGGTAATACATCTTCTGTAGCCTCCATTATACTTGAAGTCGCTCATCAACACCTGCGGAGACAAATACCGAATTAGTCAACTATTGGAAATACTGGAAAAAAAGATAACAATAATAATAATAATAATAATAATAATGATAATAATAATAATAATCATCTTCATTTCAGCAAAAGCCATATACAGAGTTACAATAGGGGTACAGTGATCTTACATTTATGAGATCAGTAAAAAAAAAAGATGAGATATGCAATAATATCAGTGATACAGTACAAACATCACAGTAAAAAAAAAAAGATGAGATATGCAATAATATCAGTGATACAGTACAAACATCAATCAATTAGCAGGTTGACCACAGAGTTCTAAGGTCTGGGTAAAAAATCACAATATCATTAACGCTTAATAATGATGAATAACATGCATATCAGTAAATGAAAAGAGAGAGAGCGAGAAAAAAAAAGAATGGAGATGACAATGATAATTATGTTGGAACAAAAATTGTTTGGATAATGATAGTACTCTGGAGAGAAAGTACCAGTTGGTTTTATATGTGCTTAATTACATGTTAGAAATATTTAGTTAACTATTGGAATTGATGGAGCAGTGATCAACATTTGTAACATTTGATAGTCCTTTTGGTTATATATGCTTATTTACATGTTGAGTTCATCAAAATAATCTTTAAGTTTGTTTCATTTCAAAATATTGTATAGGATATTTTATGCATATTGGAAATAAAAGTTTTATTTTGTCATTGTAATGGAGTTTCATTGCCAATATTTGGATCCGGTTATAATAATATGAGTTATACTATAGACTGAATCCATTCAACGTATTCAGAAATTTCCAGACTACTTTCCAGACTACTACCACATTCCAGGTAAAACAGAATCACAAGCATAATAAAAAAAAATAAACTTAAGTTACTCCACAAATATTAAAATACTAAAGTAGATTAATATATATACAACTGTGATGTAGACTAGTTTCTTGGGGAGGGGGGGGGGGGGTTCCCAGATCACCCTCACTCGTGTTTCTGGTCTACGCACTATAAATAAGTCCCAGTCAATTGGCAATTAGTTATTCAATGAATTACTCGTGAGTAATGCAATGAAAAAAAGAGACAACCTCGTTCAAATTAGTAAAAAAAAAATCTTTATGAAATTGTTATGCTCTGTTCACAAGAGTTCACTTATTACTTCATACAATTATGAATTATGCAGTACTTTTAATAAGCCCACAAGATTAATCGTCTTGACTTATTATCATCCATCTCTCTCTCTCTCTCTCTCTCTCTCTCTCTCTCTCTCTCTCTCTCTCTCTCTCTCTCTCTATAAGTAAACAATAAGAATCATTTCCAAAACTGGTTTTATTATCCTTAATATTAACTTTGCTGTCAAAAGTGACGGTAAATAAATGTATATATAACAAGTGCCCCCCTCTCTCTCTCTCTCTCTCTCTCTCTCTCTCTCTCTCTCTCTCTCTCTCTCTCTCTCTCTCTCTCTCTCTCTGATTACCTATCAGCTTAGGCTCAAAACAACCTGGTGACAGGGGACTGGACCTCCTTAGTCTGATTGATGACAATTTGTTACACCACCAATAATTATATATATATATATATATATATATATATATATATATATATATATATATATATATATATATATATATATATATATATATATATATATATACATGTGTATATAGATAGATAGATAGATAGGTAGATAGATAGATATACACACAAAAATAGTAATCGGCATCATCATTATTATTATTATTATTATTAGTGTTATTCCACCTCAAAACCTATTGAAAGCAAGATCCTCAAAACATAAAAAAAAAAAACTATGGATTCTGAATGATTTTACGTAACTAAATGTTCAGATATATTTATCTAAACCGATTTGATTCTTAA
>NC_090760.1:9119019-9124019 GCF_036898095.1 Palaemon carinicauda | reverse complement strand
TTACTGTCTATGAAACTGATTTTTTTAAGGCTCAAAAAAATGGAAGATGAATGTGGTATTGATATTAAATCGTACTTGTGTATATAACAAAAATACATACATATAGATGTAAACGAATAAAATCATAAAATACTTCTATGACAGTTCACAAAACACCAATGGCACGATAGATGATATTACCCATGACCTCTTGATTAAGTTGTGAAAGATGAATTAGAGAGAGAATTCGGAAGGTCGTATTGGCACTAAACTGTAACATCTCAAAACTGGGAATTTTTAGTTTCTAAACACTTTAATGTGGGAATATTGCAAATTATGTTTCGGTGTTGCTTTCGATATTTTGAGAATGAAATTTAAAAAACACCTTAAGGCTGGCTCTCTCTCTCTCTCTCTCTCTCTCTCTCTCTCTCTCTCTCTCTCTCTCTCTCTCTCTCTCTCTCTCTCTCTCTAGTCCAGAGGTAATGTGGCAATTTCTTACATACAAAATAGCAAATACTCGGAATAGACTTCCAGTGGATGTCGTAAACAGTAACACGGTAAACGAGTTCAAGAATAAGTTAGACAGGATCATAAGAACACTAAATGCTTAAATCAAATCGCTCTACCAAAGAGCAAATGGAGTCTGCGGATGGACTATTCTTTGAGATATCCAAAAGCTTCTCTCTCTCTCTCTCTCTCTCTCTCTCTCCTCTCTCTCTCTCTCTCTCTCTCTCTCTCTCTCTCTCTCTCTCTCTCTCTCTCGTCCCAGCACTAATATAATTTGGATACAGACGGACAATGGAACGTTTGAACTTATTTGATCTACAAACCCGACGACTAAGGGGACAACTAATAGAGATGTTCAAAATTCTTAAAGGAATAACAAACGTAGACTTCAGCAACCTCTTCACGCTCAGCACAAATCAGTCCAGAAGCAACTGATACAAACTTGAATTGAAAAGATACACCACCACTCAGTGTGATAATTAATTTACTTACAAAACAGCAAATATACTGAACGTACTTCCAGCGGGTGCAGTGAACAGTAACACGGTAAATGAATTTAAGAATACGGTAGACAAGATCATAAAAGTTCTTTAAATACTTAAAGGAGATGATGATTGGTGACGTATTGAATTAAGAGCTCAAGATAGAGACGACTAGCGAAATGTAACCGAGGCCCTTTGCGTCAATAGGCGTAGTAGGAGATGATGATGATGATGATAGATATTTAAAATAATTCACTTTATCCAAGAGCAAATGGAGTCTCCGCGGATGGACTAAAAAAGTCTTTGAAAAATCCAAAAGCCTTGTAAAACACACACACACACTCGCTCTCTCTCTCTCTCTCTCTCTCTCTCTCTCTCTCTCTCTCTCTCTCTCTCTCTCTCTCTCTCTCTCTCTCTCTCATACAAACTAAAAGGTAGTAAGAGGATCGTTTGAGATAACTTATATTGAGACAAAACATTTTTAACATGAGCAACTGTGTGAGGTGGCTGGAGGAGCCTAGGTGTTTTTCTTCTACTATATATAAATCACTATTTTCTGACAGTGGTTTACCTTATTGTAGTCACACATGCTACAGTTGGACGACACGAACTATCTAGACGAAGCAAAGCTTATATATAATAACTACTTTTATTATCTTTTATTGTCCTTCTTATGTTATTTTCTGATTTGCTGCTATGTTTTTATGATGTTCATTTGTTTCCCTGTATCCAGATAGACGAGTTTTTCTACAGTAGCTTTTTTTTTTTTTTTTTTTTTTTTTTTTTTTTTTTTTTTTTTTTTTTTTTTTTTTTTTTTTTAATTGGTCCGTACGAATAAAACGAGTTTCAAATCCAACTACTTCTATATTATCATGATTAAAGTTCATGAAAAACCCGAACAGATTAACTTAGTTAAAACGGCCCACAATATTTGATTGTGGGATTAATAATTTTAATAAAAATAATCCTAAAAGCGATATTGTGTGACTGATTTATGCAAGTTTGATTAATTGTATACACAAGAGGGCAATGTAATACAATTATACACGCACGTAAATAAACCGCCGACGTCCCAGATCTCACGAAAGTCCAACTTTCCTTTCCGAGAGAAAAAGAAAAGACAGAAAAGGTAACGTAATATCACACAGAGGAAGTGAACGACGTCGAGGCGGAGAGACTTTCATATGGAATTGCAACTTGGAGGGAACTTTTAATGGACTCCAGAAATCCCAACAGACTCGCACAGAGAGAGAGAGAGAGCCTAAGTCCTGGAATGTCACACACACATATATACACCCCCTTCCCCTTCCCCCCCTCCCCCCTTAAGGAGCAGAGGCTTTCTAACTCGCTTCCGAAGTCCGTGCAAAACTCCAGCCTTAACTTTCCACAAGTATTAATTTCATACCCCCGAGTTCCTCCTCCGCCTTGGTTCAGAACGAGAGAGAGAGAGAGAGAGAGAGAGAGAGAGAGAGAGAGAGAGAGAGAGAGAGAATATTGTATTACAAGTGACTCAACTCTGTACGAACCTCTGGCATTTCATTAACCCCTCCTACCTTTCTATGAACCTCAACCTTTCAACCAAACTTTCATGCTATTACCCCTCCCCCTCTCCTCCTCCCCACCCCCCTCTCCCTCTCCCTCTCCCCCTATACAGTTCAGCTGTCAAATTGGTCGGTAAGTACTGCCTAAGGAACAAGTGACCTTGCAGGTATAAGGCCACCTTAATCTATTGCACATTTACAATCTTGAGAAAAATTAATAGAAATAATTAAGCAATTTAGATTTGAAGCCGCTCATGAATGGGACAATGGACAGTGGACTGCCCTAGAGACTGACCATGTATACATAATGATCACACCCAAGCCCTCTCTCCACCCAAGCTTGGACCAGGGAGGACCAGGTAATGGCGGATGATGAAATGAAAGAGACTTTTACGATCCACCTAAAATGAAGCAAACCAAACCATTCAGTTGATGGAATAAAACTTGAAATGAAGCTTAAATTCGTCTAACGTGAAATTTTAAATGATGCAAAATTTGTTTGGATAGAAGGAAGAAAAACTAAATTAAGCTAAAATGAGCCAAAATTTAACATTTGATTTAAATAAACCACAAAATCAACAAAGCTGAACTTTACTTAATATTAATTCTGCTAAAATGAAGCAAAACTTGATTAAGCTAAAATGAGCCTAAATTTAACATTGTATTTAGATAAAACACGAACAAAATCAGCAAAACTGAACCTTACTTAATATTAATTCAGCTAAAAAATGAAGCAAAACTAGATGAAGCTAAAATGAGCCAAAATTTTACTTTCTATTTAAATAAACCACACACAAATCAGCAAAACAACCTTACTTAATATTAATTCAGCTAATAAATGAAGCAAAATTAGATTAAGCTTAAATGAGCTAAAATTTAACATTTAATTTAAATAAACCACAAACAAAATCAGAAAAGCTGAACCTTACTTAATACTAATTAAGCTAAAAAAATGAAGCAAAATTAGATTAAGCTTAAATGAGCCTAAATTTAACATTTAAGTTAAATAAACCACACACAAACCTTACTTAACACCAATTTATCTAAAAAATGAAGCAAAATTAGATTAAGCTAAAATGAGCTAAAATTTAACATTCAATTTAAATAAACCAAATACAAAATCAGCAAAGCAGAATCTAACTTAATATTAATTCAGCTAAAACGAAGCATACTGAAAATTATGCAGAAAAAACGAAATTCACATTTTAAAGAGAACCGTACTTAGGATTCAAGAAAAAATAATGATTTCATATGAACATTAATATGTAACTGTTTTATTCTTTTATTTTAATATTAGAAATTTTTGATATTAGAAATTTTCTTTTATATCAGAAGCACCTCACTTTCAGGCTTCTCTCAGAAGCAGAGAAAGTAGTCATTATATTTTGAGCAAAAGTATTCGGGCTATAAGTAGCAAGGAATCTTTATATTTGATATAGTTGTATGAAAACTGAAAGTTACGACACCAATTTAAAACCTAATTGTTATATATATATATATATATATATATATATATATATATATATATATATATATATATATATATATATATATATATATATATTACGAATCAAAACTTAGTATTGCTGGCGAGCTGATTTACGCAACAATTTCCATTTAACGTAAAAATTATAATAGTAACGAACTAGATCACTTCCTAACATATTAAGTGTACTTTGTAATATGCAAGTGTATTATACTAAAAAAAAAAATTAATGAGGCGCATTTGCACCAACTCGCAGCGGTGCCCTTTTAGCTCGGAAAAGTTTCCTGCTATCTGATTGGTTAGAATTATCTAGTCCAACCAATCAGCGATCACGAAACTTTTCCGTGCTAAAAGGGCACCCCTGCGAGTCGGTGCAAATCTGCCTCACTAAAAAGAATTTACTATAGTTCCATTCAGGCCGACTTTATAATAATCAGTGAGATATACATGCATATCCTATACACTATAGGAACCATAACAAATGTAAATTTTGTGTTAAGTCATACTGATATTAAAGTTTTGGATTCTTTTAATAGAATAATTGGTAAAATTATATCAAAAGTATATTATACACACACTCCTTTATGCTCAGTAAAATGAGAAATGCTTTTTCATGTTAAATTTCCTATGTTTCGTGTAAAAATATATTAAAATATACGAAGGAATTAAAGGAAAAACACATCAGCAAAAACGGAGACAACAGTAAATGGATAATTATAATAACAATAATAATAATATTAGTTGTCGAATTACACCATAATACCAAGTAATTTAGGTAAAAACTATAAATAACATTATTATTAATAATAATAAGTAATAATAATGATAATATTATTATTATTATTATTATTTTTATTACTTGCTAAGCTACACATCTAGTCGGAAAAGCAGGATACTATAAGCTCAGGGGCCCCAACGGGGAAAATAGCCCAGTAAGGAAAGGAAACAAGGAAAACTAAAATATTTCAAGAACAGTAACATCATCAAAATTAATATTTCCTATAT
>NC_090760.1:9114019-9116519 GCF_036898095.1 Palaemon carinicauda | reverse complement strand
ACGAATTCGTGGTCTTGGTGATCATCTTTGAACCAAATATATTTTATTCATATAATTAAAATTATAACTCCATTGGGTAACTAACTTTCCAATTTTACAGTTTTCATAAGTTATGATGAAAAATTGTATGAATTTCGTTGTAGAATTAGAATTTTTAGTTAAATTTTAACTAATCTCAAAATTTTGAATCGTTTACTATGAAAAATTTTTTTTATCATAAACTAAAAGATTTCACTCATATAAAATCGAATTTTTAAGATGATAATTTTGTTCACTTGTAAAGTAAAAAACTATTTTTTTCGATTAAAAATAAACATATTTAAGAACCAATTTAGAAAACTTAATTAAAGTTCTAATAATCTTTAAGTTATATTAATATTGCTATATTTAACATTTTTGTTAAAATAGGAACTGATCCAATCAAAATAACATTCAAAATACCAAAATACATGATTTAAGTTTTTATAAATTCTGAATTATGCCAACATCGGTATATCTCTGTCCAGAATATTCTAATATCTCAGAAAATCCAAAGGAACAGAAGTTAGTTGAACATTAAGTTTGGTTTCATGGAAAATTTTAGTTCCTAGAGAGAGAGAGAGAGAGAGATCCTGCATCATTGTGTTTATTTCTGTAATTGTTTTGTATTCATTTATTACTAAGAACATTTCCATGGGAAAATTATTTTTATATTATTTTTTTTATTATTTTTAAATTCATATTTTTTCCTACCTCAATTAAGGCTTTATTATTAGAAAAATAATTCTAGCAATACACAATAAGCAATTACTAGAAAGACAAACATTATGTCAAAGTATATGTCATAAATACATGTTCTTGTATAATACTGTATTTTCAACTACTGTATTATATATATATATATATATATATATATATATATATATATATATATATATATATATTTTGTTGTAGCAACAACTCTAAATATAAAAAAATTACAAGAAGTCTGTCAAATTGTATTTGATTAATAAATTTAAACCAATTGGGTTATGGTGGCTGATGTGGTAATAATAATAATAATAATAATAATAATAATAATAATAATAATAATGATAATAATAATAATAATGATAATAATAATAATGATATTGATAATGATAATAATAATAATGATGATAATAATAATAATAATAATAATAATAAATTGATGATGGTAATTCATAATAACAATAATAATAATAATAACAACAACAAAAACAACAACATGTAAGACTTTTTAATCAAGATCGCGATAACTTCCTATAATTACTCATCCAAACTGGGTAGTCATCTATATTATCAAACTGAGTCCTGTTGCTGACAAATATTACAAAACCACTTTCTCCCTCTTTTTTTATCGGAAAATGTAAACAAACGCATCTAACTACGACCCCTCCCCCCCAACTAACAGCCCCTTGACACCGCGCACGGGTCAGATGTCTAGATAAACTATTCCACCCCGCTGATTTACGAAAAGTCCCCCTCCCCCCCACCCGACCCACGGGTATGGACTCAATTATAATAATACTAATAATGATGATTATATATATGCATTATAAATATATATATTTATATATATATATATATATATATATATATGTGTGTGTGTGTGTGTGTGTTTGTGTGTGTGTGTATATATATGCATTATATATATATATATATATATATATATATATATGTGTGTGTGTGTGTGTGTATAAATGTATATATATTTTATATGTATATATATAAATATATATGTATAAAGTGTTATATATGTACATAATGTATGTGCATATATTTGTATATGCTGTATATATATGTATGTATGTATATATAAATATATATATATATATATATATATATATATATATATATATATATATATATATATATATTTACACACATATATATATATATATATATATATATATATATATATATATATATATATATATATATATATATATACATATTTGTACATAAATAAATATAGTATATACATGTATACACATACATATATATGTGTGCGTACTTACGTATATATTCATACAGTACTCATCAAACTTCTGAAGGTAACTAACACGTGAACATACTACTTGTGCCCTAATCATGTGGGCGGGCACTGATCACGTGCCTCCTTTAATTGCCCTGGAGATATTTAAAACTGGCCTTTATGGCCGACCACTTTAGAGGCAATAATTGCATTGTGGTTTAAAAACCTGTAGCTCGTGTTTATTTTGTATAGTGTGTTTAATAGACCTCGGGGAAAGGTCGTGTTCATTTTGCTAAAAATGCCATTGTTAATTGATGTCTGTCATCTGAGTAAATATTTCTGACAGCCAGAGGTCAGATATTCACGTGTTTCAAGTAATCGTTTTGTAGTAATCTAAGTAAATATTCGTGACAGTTCAAGTTCAATTGTCCACGTGTTTTAAGTAATATTTTGTTAGTTTTCCAAGTAAATATTCGTGACAAAACACGTGGATAATTGAACTTGAACTAAGTAATATTTTGGTAG
>NC_090760.1:9101519-9106519 GCF_036898095.1 Palaemon carinicauda | reverse complement strand
TATGGAAAATTATAGAAATATCCACTAAAACTATATTGTACATCGAATTCTGTCACGAAGCATTTCACCATGCGCTATTGGAACCACAGCTCTCTCTCTCTCTCTCTCTCTCTCTCTCTCTCCTCTCTCTCTCTCTCTGAATGAATATGGAAAATTATAGAAATATCCACTAAAACTATTGTACATCGAATTCTGTCACGAAGCATTTCACCATGCGCTATGGAACCACAGCTCTCTCTCTCTCTCTCTCTCTCTCTCTCTCTCTCTCTCTCTCTCTCTCTCTCTCTCTCTCTCAGCGGTTTCCTTTGGGGCATACAATAGAGTACGTAGTTATAATTCATTAGCTTACGTCGATTTGTTGATCAACATCAGCTCCAGTGGAGGAAGAAGAGAGCTCTGTCACAATATATAATCTTTTTCAGAGAGAGAGAGAGAGAGAGAGAGAGGAGAGAGAGAGAGAGAGAGAGAGAGAGAGAGAGAGAGGTGGGTGGGTAACAATAAACAAGTGTACCTCGGTATACGTGACTAGACTTGCATTAGTCATGTCCATTTCACAGGTACAAATATAAACAGGTGTCTTTGTGCAGCGAAGAACCTCCATGATAAGACAATAAGATAATGAGAAATTAAAACTCGTACAACAATCTCTCTCTCTCTCTCTCTCTCTCTCTCTCTCTCTCTCTCTCTCTCTCTCTCTCTCTCTCTCTCTCTCAGGAATTAAGTCTTATGTAAGACTATCGATTAGTGGTATTTGGTCGTTCACCTACGTCAATCAATCAATCAATCAATCAATCGTTTTGTTGAACAGACAACTTCCAGAAGTCATACTTAGTTGAAGTAGAGTTTTACTACGTGAAACTTATCATAGAGGTCGTATCCAATTTCTGTCCAGTGGTGCAGGTCGTTTCTAGAGATAGTACCCAGTTTCTGCCCAGTGGCGCAGGTCGTTTCTAGAGGTCGTACCCAGTTTCTGCCCAGTGGTGCAGGTCGTTTCTAGAGGTCGTACCCAGTTTCTATCCAGTGGTGCAGGTCGTTCCTAGAGGTTGTACCCAGTTTCTGCCCAGTGGTGCAGGTCGCTCCTAGAGGTTGTACCCAGTTTCTGTCCAGTGGTGCAGGTCGTACCCAGTTTCTGACCAGTGGTTCAGGTCGTTCCTAGAGGTCGTACCCAGTTTCTGCCCAGTGGTGCAGGTCGTTCCTAGAGGTCGTACCCAGTTTCTGCCCAGTGGTGCAGGTCGTTCCTAGAGGTCGTACCCCCATTTCTGTCCAGTGGTGCATTTCGTTCCTAGATGTCGTACCCAGTTTCTGCCCAGTGGTGCAGGTTGTTTCTAGAGGTCGTACCCAGTTTCTATCCAGTGGTGCAGGTCGTTCCTAGAGGTCGTACCCAGTTTCTGCCCAGTGCTGCAGGTCGTTTCTAGAGGTCGTACCCCGTTTCTGTCCAGTGGTGCATTTCGTTCCTAGAGGTCGTACCCCGTTTCTGTCCAGTGGTGCATTTCGTTCCTAGAGGTCGTACTACCCAGTTTCTGCCCAGTGGTGCAGGTCGTTCCTAGAAGTCGTACCCAGTTTCTGCTCAGTGGTGCAGGTCGTACCCAGTTTCTGCCCAGTGGTGCAGGTCGTACCCAGTTTCTGTCCAGTGGTGCAGGTCGTTTCTAGAGGTCGTACCCAGTTTCTGCCCAGTGGTGCAGGTCGTTTCTAGAGGTCGTACCCAGTTTCTATCCAGTGGTGCAGGTCGTTTCTAGAGGTCGTACCCAGTTTCTGTCCAGCACCGACCTGTTTCTGCCCAGTGGCGCAGGTCGTTCCTAGAGGTCGTACCCAGTTAATTCTGCCCAGTGGTGCAGGTCGTTCCTAGAGTTCGTACCCAGTTTCTGCCCAGTGGTGCAGGTCGTTCCTAGAGGTCGTACCCAGTTTCTGCCCAGTGGTGCAGGTCGTTCCTAGAGGTCGTACCCAGTTTCTGCCCAGTGGTACAGGTCGTTCCTATACCCTGTCACGTTTCGGACCACGAGTGTATCATAGACCCTTACTTATTCACTCTATTTATTTGTTAATAACCCAATTAGAGTTCTCTTGCCTGAGGGTACACTTGGGCACACTATTCTTCCTCTTGTTTTGTTAATGTTTTTATATTTTATATAGGAAATATTTTATTTTCATGCTGGTACTGTTCTTAAATAGTTTAGTTTTCCTTGTTTCCTTTCCTCACTGGGCTATTTTCCCTATTGGGGCCACTGGGCTTATAGCATCCTGCTTTTCCCACTAGGTTGTAGCTTAGCAAGTAATAATAATAATAATAATAATAATAATAATAATAATACCGTTTCAAGAAACGGAGCTATTTTCCCTGTTGGGGCCACTGAGCTTATAGCATCCTGCTTTTCCAACTAAGGTTGTAGCTTAGCAAGTAATAATAATAATAATAATAATAATAATAATAATAATAATAATAATAATAATAATATCGTTTCAACAAACGGAGCTATTTTCCCTCTTGGGGCCTCTGAGCTTATAGCATCCTGCTTTTCCAACAGATTTTAGCTTTGCAAGTAATAATAATAATAATAATAATAATAATAATAATAATAATAATAATAATAATATCGTTTCAACAAACGGAGCTATTTTCCCTCTTGGGGCCTCTGAGCTTATAGCATCCTGCTTTTCCAACAGGATTTTAGCTTTGCAAGTAATAATAATAATAATAATAATAATAATAATAATAATAATAATAATAATAACATCGTTTCAACAAACGGAGCTATTTTCTCTGTTGGGGCACTGAGCTTATAGCATCCTGCCTTTCCAACTACGGTTGTAGCTTAGCAAATAATAATAATAATAATAATAATAATAATAATAATAATAATAATAATAATAATAATAATAATAATAATATCGTTTCAAACAAACGTGATCAACGGAACTGCAGTGATATCATGCTCAATCATATTGCCAAAGACTTGAAGTTAATTATGGTGGTTTCTGTTATCCATGGCAAAAGATATGAAACGTATTGTTGTTTTGCGACGCAAGTGGTAATTTTTCATTGCGTCGCCCACCTGAAATACTTATAGAAATGTCTTCTGTGTACATTAAACACATGCGGTTCTGACCTTTCGCTGTGTTAGCAAAGCACGCAAGGTACAGCATACGTGGACTTCTACATTCCATGCGACGTGTCTCTTGTGAAACTTATAAGGAATGCACGGAGATTGCCGTGGATTGCACGTAGATATAAGGAGGCCAAAATGCACGACTACATCGAGTACGGGATCTGAAGATAAAGGAAATTCATATATGAAATCTTTACGTGCACTCGAGTTAAAAAGACGCATTTACGTGCTTGTGCACACTGCCAAAAGACCTATATATGCACGCCCACGTAGGTTAGCAGCCGTGCATTAAAAAAAAAAAAAATCTCTAATCATGAACCTCTTCCTATAAACGCCTCCTCTCTCTCTCTCTCTCTCTCTCTCTCTCCTCTCTCTCTCTCTCTCTCTCTCTCTCTCTCTCTCTCTCTCTCTGTATCCGCAATCGATGGGCGAGAGAAAGGTATCTGGAAAATCATCCAATTCATTGAATAATGAAGGATTTCTTATCGGCGACAGAGACAGAGCAAATATTAACCCTCCCCCCCCCTCCCCTCCTTCCCCCCCTTTCCCCCCAACCTCTTGTTTTCTTGCGGCCACAGGAGACTTACCTCAATAACAGAGGCACAACGTCCTGCCGATAATATGCAATTTTTTTTTTTTTTTTTCCGTTTCTTGGAGGACGAAAATAAGATTCAATAGGGAATCTCCTTTAGCTCTGGAACTCGGGAGTCTCCGGGGAGAAATACATAGATCGGAAAAAGTAATTGGTATATTTTCTTAATGTACAATGGTAGAGGTTCTCTTGGTGGGGTCTTTTCATTTTCTTTTATTCTTTCTTTTTTTTTTCATTTATAATGCGTAGATTAATAAAACATTGCTCAGTTGGGGCAAATGTTCCAGACAAGATTTTTCTCCTTTTTTTGTATGTTAGGTTGCTTTTTGCGGGAGCAAACGTCTTTAATGTTATAATTATAATTGTAATTATTATAACTACACACACATACACATATAGGCTACATATACAGTACATACACATACGGTATACACACACTAATATATATATATATATGTATATATATATATATATGTATATATATATATATATATATATATATATATATATATATATATACATATATATATATATCAATTACATGTTATAAAATATAATAATATATAACTATACATGAGCGTATGTGTTTTGAGTATATATATGAAATATTCTAAACAAATCAAGAATTAACCCACTACCCATCTCTGGCCATAAGAACCAGACCCCCCCCCAAAAAAAAAAAAAAAAAAAAAAAAAAAAAAAAAAAAAAAACTCAAGTCATTTGCCCCAATGGAAACCTTTCAAGACATTTTGGCAAATGATGCGAGTCGGGGTTGAATGATTAATCGAAATATTTATGAACTGAATTTACCCATCGATCGCCTGTCTCCGCTTCAGCGACTCCTTCGGGTAGACCGAGCCCTTGGGAAAGGAAGGCCTTTCGAACTGATAGTTTTTCTCTCGGGATTTATCGAGATTGTCTCTCAGATGGTCTCCTGTGAGGTTCCGATGAAGGCGTATTCCAGAAATTAATTGTTCTAAGGAGAGACGTAATTACTGTAGGCTGGCTCGCTCTCTCTCTCTCTCTCTCTCTCTCTCCTCTCTCTCTCTCTCTCTCTCTCTCTCTCTCTCTCTCTCTCTCTCTCATATATATATATATATATATATATATATATATATATATATATATATATATATATATATATGTATACATATACATATATGTATATATACATATATATATGTATATATATACTGTATATGTGTATATATATGTATATATGTATATATAGATGTATATGTATGTATATATATATATATATATATATATATATATATATATATATATATAAAATATATATTGT